>NC_087156.1:4372500-4377500 GCF_035594125.1 Scylla paramamosain
AAACTGATTAAGTACGAGTATTTTGACAGCATAGAAAAATTTTTTTTTTTTCAGACAAAAAAAAAAAATTTGCGTTTTCATCACTCAGACTTATACCTGGTTAGTTTTCTCAATGGTATATCATAAAAGTGGTGGTTTATTTCTCCCTTTGATTTTACTATCCTGCATCTCTTCCTTTGAATTGTAATCAGCAGGTTTATGACAAGTAATCATGTGAGGCCTAACATGTCTTCTTGCTGTTTCTGCTCCATTTGTGTTCGTCTGGCTCTCCGCAAAGGTTTGCTGGGTTGGTTGTTGTGCTATTATCTATCAGGCAATCAATCAGTAAATCCGCTTCTTCCCTTCCTCACTCCCTCTCTCACTCACTTAGTCTCACACACACATGTATTAATTCCCTCACTCACTAACTCATTCACTTCCTCCCCACCTCACGCCCCATCAGCACAATTTTAGCATTACGGAAGGCAGGCATCACCAAACACGTCCAATTCTCAAACCAGAAGACCCTTCCCCTGCAGTACTGTGCGTATATTCATGCCAGCCAAGCGTTCACGCTGCGTGCACACATTCATGCGCGCCTTGCGAATTACTAAGTGGCAGTTGAGGCAAAAATTAGTCATGATAAATAGTATTAAGGTTCTCCTGTGTACACGTGGCCAGATATATATATATATATATATATATATATATATATATATATATATATATATATATATATATATATATATATATATATATATATATATATATTATAATATATATATATATATATATATATAATCTATGCGCCATAATCACCGATAAGGATTTTTCCATAAGTCTTGCGAGGAATCAAAAGTGAATGCCAAGGTAATTTTATAAAAATACAGTTCGCTAATCTTAAGATATTCAGAGAAGGTTCGTCACCTTTATCATCTCACGCATCAGGCATGAATGGCACTAAACCTGGCGCCACTCAGCATCATTCCCAGTATTTAGCAAATATTCGTCCGTGAATCCCCCTTCCACATACCCTCACTCCACTCCCCACCCTCCATCCACCGCCCTGTTCTTCCCTGCAGGCATCGCGCCTCCAGTGTTCACCTCTGCCGTGACCTGAAAGCGCGATCTACGTACAACATTTCAAGAGTGTTAAATTACCGGCCAAGCAAAGTCCACCGTGACCAAAACTGTAAATCACGAATAGGCAGGTAGATAGGTAGGGCAACTCGTGATAAAATTGCTTGGGGAAAACAGAGCAGAGTGAGAGAGAGATGCGTGGCGGGCGGTGCTCCAGGCAAAGTCCATACAAGGATGACCTAAAGACTATTACTGACATCAGACGCAGCCACAGGTGTCTCCCGGGGCGGCAGGCGGGCACGCTCAGGGCACCACCACCCCGCGGCGCTCAACGGTACCGCTTGACCCAGGGCACCTCCAGGTTAGGTCTGTGCAAGTACTCCTCTCCGGGAAGCTATGAAGATGCGCAGTACAAAGGCCAGAAGGAGCAGCTGCAGTGAGGCCTGACAGGTGAGTGGCGCGGCGGGGCGAAGGTGCGCCTGACACAACACTCGTGGGAGGAAGCGCCACCCTGCTGCTCACGGTGTCGACACTTTGGGAACAAACTTTTTCATGCAAAGGAAAGAAGTATTTTTCATGCGGTGGAAAAAAAAAAAACACGGCTGACGTACGCACGGTGTTGTCAGCACGCGCCTGGCCGCCACAGCCTCCCACGGGTGTTGCCAAAGACGCGGCAGGAGAGGAGGGACCGAGGAAAATTACCCGCATGATACAAATCTGGAGTTACGAAACTATCTGATATAGCATTCTAATACACCAAATTCACCTCTCCGGGCGCACCAAAGACAGGCTATTCGCGAAGGTCACTCCCCTGATAATAAGAGCCGAACAGACACCTGGGCGTGCATTGTACCTCACAAAACCTGAAGCACTTCGACAGACACACAAGAAAGAAGACAGTTGTAGCCTACAGAGAAATAACATATACACATTGAATCACTAATTAAATAAATGAAGCGACGAGAAGACTGATGCCAAAACGACGAACTTCAAACTACACGGCGAGGTGACAAGATCGACTGACACCGTGTTGAGCTTCGGCGAATATACAGGAGGGAAAAAAAGGTAAAACAATGAGAATACAAGAAAGTCTTTGGGAGAGTGGAAATACAAAGCTGCATAATAAGAATGAGAGGGAGAGGAGAGAGAGAAGAGAGTACACGATAATTGATGAGGAGAGGAGAAAGAGAACACGAAAAATGATGAGAGAGAGAGAGAGAGAGAGAGAGAGAGAGAGAGAGAGAGAGAGAGAGAGAGAGAGAGAGAGAGAGAGAGAGAGAGAGAGAGAGAGAGAGAGAGAGTGCACGAAAAATGAGAAGAGAAGCGAGGAAGAACAGTACAATACAAATAAGAGGAGAGGAGAGAGGAGAAAGAACACATAACAAACAAATAAAAAGAAGAAGAAGAAGAAGAAGAAGAAGAAGAAGAAGAAGAAGAAAAAGAAGAAGAAGAAGAAAGAAAGGAAAAAAGAAAGCAAAAAACGAGAGACACGAAAACTATATATACACATCAAAAGAAAACAATCAAACCAACAAATACTTCAATTCCTGAATTCTCCCATCACACCTTCCCTCCTTCCCTTGCCAAACTGTTCCCCTCAGCTCCCTTTCCTTTCCCCTTCCTTCCCCTCTCCCCTTCCCCTACCCCCCACGCCCCCCCTCCGGTCTCTCCCTCTCTCGGCCCTGGGAACTCACAACCTATTACTATAATCAGGACTTGCTGGAACTCCCCCCATTAGTTGCTACTGCGTGACGAGGAGGAGGAGGAGGAGGAGGAGGAGGAGGAGGAGGAGGAGGAGGAGGAGGAGGAGGAGGAGGAGGAGGACTGGGGAAAGAGGTACAGAAGAAAATTTGAATGTTGCAAGACGAAAGAAGAGGAAAATTGTAAAGCGTAAAGGGAAAAAGATTGAGAGAGAGAGAGAGAGAGAGAGAGAGAGAGAGAGAGAGAGAGAGAGAGAGAGAGAGAGAGAGAGAGAGAGAGAGAGAGAGAGAGAGAGAGAGAGAGAGTAATAAATGACACAGAAAAAAGGACATAATAAATGATACGAAACTACTATACACACACACACACACACACACACACACACACACACACACACACACACACACACACACACACACACACACACACACACACACACACACACACACGTAATGAAAGTTGTTAGCATTAATATTTTGCAACTTCCAACACATTACAACTTTCTTTTTGACTCACTATTTTTTTTTTTTTTTCTCCCTAAACTAAAGAAACCATGACTCATTTTCAGGTCCGCGGATGAGTTAAAGAGACGACAGGGAGCAATTGGGGAGCTGCGGGGAAAATACCTTCATAATATCACAATTTCTTTTTCATATAAATTCGCTATGAAAATGAAGGAATATCGCGCTCATTTGTGCTGAGAGAGAGAGAGAGAGAGAGAGAGAGAGAGAGAGAGAGAGAGAGAGAGAGAGAGAGAGAGAGAGAGAGAGAGAGAGAGAGAGAGAGAGAGAGAGTTATTCTTACTGACCAAAAAATTTATTCATACAGTAAAGTGAAAGGTACAAAATTTCCAATGGTCCAAATAAAGAATCATACATTTACAAACAAATAAAAAAATTATCACCTGAGTATTGTTTAAGATTAGGCGACGCAAAGTAACCAACATTAGCAAACAGTTACTAGCAGTATTACTATAACTAACATAGACACATTAAACCTAATAAAACAAATAAGAAAGGAAGAACAACAGAAAATGGAAGAGACTGGAAGGGAGAGGAGAAGAGAGGAGAGGGAGAGAGGGAGAGGGAGGGAGAGGGAGTGATGATAAAATAAAAAACGAACAAAGGAGGGAGGGAAGAGAGGCTGATGAAGGATTGAAAGGAGAGAGAGATCATATATACAAGCTACCGACGATGAGGAGCGATGATAAGCTGCGGGGAAGATGAGAAAGAGATCTACTGACTGGAGGAGGAGGAGGAGGAGGAGGAGGAGGAGGAGGAGGAGGAGGAGAAGGAGGAGGAGGAGGAGAAGACACCGCAGCTTCTCACCCTGACCCATATGGCGAAGGAAAGAAAGAGAGGGATAGGGGAAGGGGAGGGGGAAGGGGAGGGGAAGGGGAAGAGAGGAATCAGGACGGCCTAAACAGCATCGTCCCCCTACACAACCTGATTATGGTAATTGCTCTAATGTGTACACTTGCTCAACAGTCCTAACCACCCAACCCCCCTCCCCCTCCCCTTCATGGTGGTCAACACAATACTATGAGCTGACGTAACTTCCCTCCGTCCCTTCCTCTCCAGTATTCTCCTCCTCCTCCTCTTCCTATTCCGTCTATTCAACAAGTCCTCCACCATCTCCCCGCAATCATCCACGCGGTCGCCACCTCCTCATGCTCCTCATCCGCCGCCACTTCAAGTCACGACCCATATTCAGAAATGCTGCGCTCTGTCACCACGACTATTTTCAAAGGCCACACGGAAAGGACCAGCTGGATTCTCAATAGTGTTTCTCCTGTTAATAATGTAGATATCTTCCTGTCACTAGAACCATGAAAATACTGTCAGAAACCTGTGTAACTTCAACGAGAGCCTCTTGAATGTAGTGGAGGGAGGTGCGGCGCAGAAGTGTTTCAGAATATGGTTCCAAGTCGCGGCCCTCGTCCCTGCCACTTTGCCTTCCTCCAGTAGCTGCTCCTCGTGGCTCGCGTCCTTTCGCCAAACTGTGTGCTGTAATATTTCCTCGTCACACTTATCCTTTTCCTCATGATTTTTCTTTTCGTTACTGAAGTAGCTATGGCTGGCCTTTATTACCTGCAAACTGTCCCTACACCAAGATATCTAACCCCGGGAGAGAAAATTAAATTCTTGCCTTCATTATTACAATTTTTCTTACATCTATTCCTGCAGAGGATTTGTGCTTGCGATCTCTACGTTAAACTTATCATTGCCACAGAAGGCTCA
>NC_087156.1:4382500-4392500 GCF_035594125.1 Scylla paramamosain
GACCTCCAGCAAATGTCCCCCTCGATGCCTTCACTCTCACCAACACACCAAACACGCGCCGCCGCAATGTCAGCAGCACCACTGTTGTGTCAGGCCCTCGGCACCACACCCTCCGCCCACCAGTTATTTGTGGTGCTCCTCACATACTAAACATTCTTTTCCAGATGCTGCGGTGTTGCCGCCACCGCAAACATTCAAGCACGGCTACCACTACTGCAGCGTTACCAATACACCGCCCTCGTAATTTTACTAGAATTTCCCTGCCAACCACTGCACTGCTATCAAGGCCGTGGATAAAGGGTTACCTACAACATTAACATTATCTTACACAAGCAACGTCACCAACTCTCTAAACACTTTCATCTTGCTGGTCCACTTCTGCCAAGACTATCACATGCTCTCCGTGACACCGCAATGTTACCACCACTGATTATTACTCTTCCTAGGCCTCTTGATCGCCACAAAATACGAAATAAGAGGCCAGTATTCTTCCAACCAGGCCAAGGAGTGATGCCAATACCTCATGATTTCTCTCCCCAAAGCCTCGCCGTTACCAAAAAAAATCGCCAGTCTCCTCCTCGCGGTGTTCTTCCATCACCATCTTTAAGAGTCCTCCTGTCACCACTCCGGCATTAGGAAAACAGAGAGAAAAAAAAAATGCAGCAAAAATTCTTACCTCGACTAAAAACTACTAACACTGGATTTTTGCGCACAACACCAGCACTGATACCAACACACACCAACACACTCACAGCATTCTCTTCCCACCACCACGGAAAGCCTGAACGCTTGGCATCCTTAAGCTTCCCTGCCTACCAATCGCCCATCACACCGCTGCTGCTGATGCTCCGCGAAATCTGCCATTAACTACTTGTGCAGGTGAGATAGACGCAAACACCTGTGATATATAACAAGTTATGTGCCTCTGTCCACCATTAACACACACACACACACACACACACACAGCGGGACATGGCGTGAAGCTGCGCCGTGAACAGGAGAACATGAAGTTTGCATAAATCAGGAGTGAGGCGGCGCGGACACAGTTGTCCTTCCCCATGCATCACGCAGGACATGGCCCAGCCCCCGCCGCCAAGCTGAGGCCCTGATACACAGACAGATACATGGGCTAATAGATACACAGACAGACAGTTACAAAGATAGATAGACAGATAGATAGATAGATAAATGGACAGGTAGAAAGACAAAAGAAGATGGACAGATAAATAGAAAGACAGATGGATAGGTAGATAGATACAGAGATAGACAGATAGATAAATAGCTTGACAGAAAGACAGAAAACATAGGCAAGTAGATGGGTAAATAGATAGATAGATAAATAAACAGATAGACAGATATACAGACAGATAGACAGATAGATAGATAGACAGATAGGTTAGCAGATGGATAGAAATAGATTAACAGATAGATAGATAATCAGAAAGATAGATAGATATGTAGATAGACAGACGGATAGATAAATAGATAGATACATAGGAAGATAGATAGGTAATTAGTAGATGGATGGACGGACGGACGGACAGACAGACAGACAGACAGACAGACAGACAGACAGACAGACAGACAGACAGACAGACAGACAGACAGACAGACAGACAGACAGACAGATAGATAGACAGACTGATACACAGATGGACAGTTAGATAGACAAACCCTACATCATCAGCTGACACTCCCTCCTCCCTTGGCCACTTCTAGCCCTGGTCCTCACTGTCTCTCTTCTGTTTATATTCATCTCTTCTCTCATCAGTTGTCTCTGCTTCCTCTTCTGCCTCTTCTTCTTTCGTCGCCCGGTCACACTGCCTGACTCTAGCTCTCCCCCACTACCTTTACTGTCCCGTCCATCACAGTCCTGCAGGTTCAGTCCTTTGGGTTTAGTTGGCTGGATGTGTTTTCCGCCTCTTCCTCTGCCTCTTGTTCCTTCGTCGCTTAGTCACACCCACAGACGCTGGCCACTTCCTTTCCTGGGTCACAAACCGACTGACGACTTACTGACAGACTGACTAAATGGCTGATTGACTAGGACAGACAAAAAAGACTAATCTAGGTTGCCGTCGAGATGTAATGCTGAAGAAAGCGGCCGTGCAAGGTATTCAGTCTTTAGTAAGCTGGGAATATTGAGAATTTGTACCCCTTGTATGTCTATTTGCGCACATACAGGAGAGTTGATTGTCTTTTTTTATTGTATATGAAAATGTTATAGTTTTGCACCACAGAATATTTTCAGGTCTAATAATAGCTTGAATAATCCATGAAAAATTGAGAATACTTTAAAATTACACCTATCTGATACATCTTTCCTGAATTACTAATCACAGAGACATCTTGGCTTGTTTTACAGCCACCTCAAAACTCTAAACTGGGTAGAAATTGCATAATCTATTATTTACAATCCTTTATTTTCTTGTAGATGCTTATAAAGATGTCATGCTTTACTTGTGTGCTGTTAATATTGTCTCGCATCGCTGTGAAAGGGTTAACAAATAAATGTATTCCACCATATCTTTTTTTTATATCTAAATTAACAAATATGGTTAAGCTTCATTGTTTACATTCACAATTTAGTTTTAATTTGCTACTTCTTCTTATGGTTACTTATAACACGCAGCCACGCACGGTGATCATCCCATGTTCCGTGCCTTCCTGAGCCGCCGCCGCCGCCGCCACCACTACCACCACCACCTTGGCGCGACCCCTCTGCGACTCCCCAACCCTGCTGTGCTATTCACTGAATCATACGCATGCCTTTGCTTCCGCCGCCTTTCCCGCTGCTGTCCTGGCGAATATCTTGAGCTCTCTCTCTCTCTCTCTCTCTCTCTCTCTCTCTCTCTCTCTCTCTCTCTCTCTCTCTCTCTCTCTCTCTCTCTCTCTCTCTCTCTTACCTTAGCTGTCGCCAAAAGATTTTGTTTTTGAGGGATTATAATTCTGTCTCTCTCTCTCTCTCTCTCTCTCTCTCTCTCTCTCTCTCTCTCTCTCTCTCTCTCTCTCTCTCTCTCTCTCTCTCTCTCTAGGAGAGGCGAATATTTCTATTATTAGCGACTATATTAATCTGAATGTCTTATTTTTACCACTAATGTTTTACAATAACAAAAAGTTGAACGTGTGTGTGTGTGTGTGTGTGTGTGTGTGTGTGTGTGTGTGTGTGTGTGTGTGTGTGTGTGTGTGTGTGTGTGTGTGTGTGTGTGTGTGTGTGTGTGTGTGTGTGTGTGTGTGTGTGTGTGTGTGTGCCCTGCTTTCCAGTATATCTCTTTACGTATGTGTATTTCCAGTAGGTTTATCTATATTTGATGTGCTGACCTACACTTGTTTTTTTTTTTTTATCTATGTTATTCTCTACAATATTCGTGTGTATCCCTCATGATAAAGTTCACAGCATTTATTGTTTTGTAAGATGTAGTCAATAAGCATCTAAAAAGTCTCTCTCTCTCTCTCTCTCTCTCTCTCTCTCTCTCTCTCTCTCTCTCTCTCTCTCTCTCTCTCTCTCTCTCTCTCTCTCTCTCTCTCTCTCTCTCTCTCTCTCTCCTATTCCTCCATCTACTTTCCCTCCTCCTCCCATTCCTCTACCCACCTTTCCTTCTCTATCAATATTTCCTCCTTGCCCATTCTCTCTCTCTCTCTCTCTCTCTCTCTCTCTCTCTCTCTCTCTCTCTCTCTCTCTCTCTCTCTCTCTCTCTCCCTGACCCTCGTGGAGCAAAGGCGTGTTAACTTTAATTCATCACGCAGTCTGGTTTCCCTCGCCTTGGTGGGCTGATCCCCTTGATGCGAGACCCCGTGCCGCTCAAAGGTCTGCCAGCCGCACATTCTTTCACAGCCAAAGCTCACCCCTGTATATGCACCTGCTGGGAAACGCGTGCTCTTATTGTTCCCGGCCCGACCACCTGTGTTTATTAGGAATCTCTAATTGGTGCAGCACCGAGAGACGAGAGACGACCTCAAGTGCGAGAAATGTTTAATGTGGGAAGGAATGAAAGGGATGAGTGATGAGACAATGGTGTATCGAATGACTGAGAGAGAGAGAGAGAGAGAGAGAGAGAGAGAGAGAGAGAGAGAGAGAGAGAGAGAGAGAGAGAGAGAGAGAGAGAGAGAGAGAGAGAGAGAGAGATGAATAAAAGGGTTAATGTAATGAGTGTGGATGTGAAAATACTTGGCATTCTGAATTCTGGCCACCGAACATAACAACACAAAGAAAGAAATTAAAGAAAAAGAAACAACCGATCGATAAAAGTAAAGAAAAAAGGAAGAAAATTATATATAAAAAAAAAAAACATTAAGAATAATTCACTGGTCATGACTTGAGCTCAATAGAACGCAACGGTGAAGAAAGAGAGGAGGAGGAGGAGGAGGAGGAGGAGGAGGAGGAGGAGGAGGAGGAGGAGGAGGAGGAGGAGGAGGAGAAGCACTTCAGCACCGTCCCCTCTCACACCCCTCTCCTCCTCCTCCTCCTCCTCCTCCTCCTCCTCCTCCTCCTCCTCCTCCTCCTCCTCCTGCCCTCAGAAAGGTAGAAACTCATTAGTGTGAATGTCCGTGGAAATTTTGATAACGCAGACATTTAATGAGTTGCGACGCTTGTAAGGTCTCTCTCTCTCTCTCTCTCTCTCTCTCTCTCTCTCTCTCTCTCTCTCTCTCTCTCTCTCTCTCTCTCTCTCTCTCTCTCTCTCTCTCTCCGCATAACCTCTCACCTACTTGTCGTTTACTCTTCTTACCTTCCTCCTCTTCCTCTCCTTTCGTCCTCTTTCCCTCTGTGTATTTCCTCCACTTCTTTGCTATTCATGTCTCATTCATTCCACATTCAATCCTTGTATTTCCACATCTTATTTCTCCTTTTCCAGGCTCCACCTTTCCAGTCTTCTCCATACAATCTGCTCTAGCTTAACCTGCACAGCGACCGTCACATGCCGCCGGGAGGAGAGGAAGGTAAGGAAGTGACAAGATGAAGAGGAAAAGTAATTGGAAATGCTGAATAACTGTGACAAGCTGAAGTGAAACAGAATGAAGAAGGAAGGTGGAAGAGATATTGGTCACGTGTTTGTCTCTCTTGTGGTAAGGTTTGACTGTATGGTGCTCCTGATTCTGTCTAATGTTCCTCTTCCTCTTCTCCCACTCATGTGTCTCAATCTTATTTCACTAGTGAGGAAAATATGTACTCCCATGCCACCACTCACTGCCTGCACTGTACGCACAATGCCGCCACCGTTTCTTTCATGACGTGTACAACTGTGTGAAGTCTCCTGTCAGGTAATGGACTGCCTTTGTACAGCGCCACTACAAACACCGCTGCCACCAAATATTGCAGCTGTGGCGTTCTATTCTTGGAAATTTCTATGCATTCGTATGTACAATGTATTAATGCCTCGTCTGCAACATTGTACAGAGAGCAAATAAACTTTCTGGCACTCTATGGATCTTTTTTTCGCATTTTTTGTTGTCCTTGGCCAGTGTCCCTCTTACATAAAAAAGTTAATGACAATAACAATAATCATAACAATAATGATTATAATACAAAGGAAACAACAGGACGAGCAGACCCCGGTGCCAAAAGGGCAAAGGTCAACACGAAAAGGCAGCCAGTGAGAGAGAGATGCAGCATGAGAAGACAGCGGCGGACACTCACCTGGCGTCGTCATGAGGTCAAACTGCCCTTTGGAGCGACGAAACATACCTGCAACGGGGAGAGATGTATAAGTGATGATTATAATAACAATAATAATAATAATAATAATAATAATAATAATAATAATAATAATAAACGAGAACAACAACAACAACAACAACAACAACAACAACAGTAACTTCCGCTCCTTACACACAGCTTATCTCACCGCAGCGCATCACGTGACCACCTCAAGGAGAGCAGGGAGGAAACACAAGATAGTTATGGCTGTCACCACACACACACACACACACACACACACACACACACACACACACACACACACACACACACACACACACACCACGCCCCACTGACTCCAATAACCATCAGAAAGTCATTCGAGGGTCATCTCTAAATCATTCTTACCTTCTTCTGCTCATCCACTCTTCCTGATCCTTGCTCCCTCATCCGTGCCTCCTTTGCACACACACACACACACACACACACACACACACACACACACACACACACACACACACACACACACACACCATCTGTAAGGCGGAGTCGCACGGTAAATAAAGACCAACGCTTCCACTTCCAACATTTGTTTTGAGATAATACGTAAAATTACAGAAACGCCAAGACGAGCCGCTGACACGTAAATCCGGAGTCCCACGCGCGCCGCGGCGAGGTAATACTAGGAGTAGAGCACGCAAAGTGGATAAATGGCAGGTGGCGAGTGTGCTGCTTTTGGTGTTTGTCTCCTTCCCTCAGGCCCTCTGTGACTGTCGCGTGGCTGTAGACAGGCGCTTTTCTTAATGCATATATGTATGAGTGCATGTGTGTTTGCAGGCATTTACGTATGCATGCCTGGCTGAAGAACAATGATAAAATTCCCCCAGTGTGACAGAGACAAACCCCGCGGCGGCGAGGAGCACACACAGCCTGGGACGCCTGCACGGTGCGCCCGGTGAACGCCAGGCAGTGATCGCGGTGGGCAGCACGGCGCTCTAGTGACAACTGCTCTTGGTGATTTGAACTTCGCCCACGTCACTGTTTCCTCTTTGTAAATTGTAGGGAAGCCGTGTCCAGTCCAACTGCGTCACTTGCTGTGGCCTCTGGTACAGCGGGAAGCGCCACCAATGCTCACAACTCATGCTCGTTATAATTCACCTAGTGGTTCATATATTGCTTTAATTAACTTCCTTCGTTGGTCTGTTCCGACAATGACCAACAGTAGTTAGTTTGTTAATCCACGGACAAAATTACTGAAATACGTAATTCAAGCATCAGATGCCATATAAACGTTATGAAGTTTAAATTTCTATATACTTCTTTGACTCTACCCAACATCCACCAAACATTCAACCTTAAAATATTACAACCTCATCAATAAGGTAGTACTGTTATTATAAGGCAGTAAATATCTAAAAATCACAAATAAAAACAACAAAACAATAAATCAGAAAACCTTACAGCGTAACAACATAACAGTAACACAATAACTAGGACAATAAGCGGCCGCAGCCAAACACTAATGATTCACGCCGCGCCGGAAATTGTGGCGGCACGACAGGTGAGTGACTCGGCGCCACGCAGCACCTTCCTGCCGCCCCGCCTGGCACACCGCACTGATTCACCTTATCAAGACCATCACCGTAATTTCTCCTCTTCCTCTCCTTTGTAGCGCGGCGGGAGTGGAGCCCATGTGGTCTCCCCGCGCCGCTGAGACCCTGCGCGCCGCCACACTCACACCAGGCGTCACCGCACAGACCTTGCAATTTCTTTCCCCGCATTTCCGCATCGCCATCACCATCATTAACATTCCCCATCTTTTCAACTTCAAATGCAGCCATCACCTCAAGAAGCTGTCTGCCCAGTACACAAACCAGGTTGCCCGCACACACCAGTGGGAGGGCAGGGGGTGTCGCTTCCCACAGCATCATCCATCTTGAGCCTCCCACGCCCCCATCAGTACCAGCTTCCCGCTCCCCCACCACCTACACATCCACACGCCCTCTCCCATCCGCCCTCACCTGTGTGTCAGCTGTTTCCATTAGCCTTCACCCCAGCCACTCCTTCAACACCGTTGGGGCACAAAACCGGACCACCAGCGCCTCCTCACACCTGATACTCCTTAACCCTACAAACTAGTCCCTTCCACCCACACCACCACCTAATGCCACCCATCCACCCACGCCGCCACAGCCTCCCTCCCTCACACCCACACCCACTGACACCCATCCGCCCACTCAGCCACAGCCTCCCTCCCTCACAACCAGTGGGCAAGCATGCACAACCCTGGCGGCCGTGATCTCAAGGCACGGCGGGGCTCGGATAGCGGTGGTGCGGGCGTCCCTGGGTCCCCGTTGGCAGGTCAGCGCCTTGTGACCCCCAGCACCTGTCACGCCACAACAGGTGTGCCGGCAACAGGTGGGCACTAAACATCAGCAACAAGTGCAGCACCACCACCAGAACAAGATAAGAAATGTTTGAGGCTCCCTAAGATGATAACACCACCCCTTCTCCCGCTCCTCCCCCACTCTCCCTCCCTCCCCCATCGTTCTCCATTCCCTTCTCTCTTTTCGTTTAAGTTTCAGCTCCTGGTCGAAATTTTTAAGCCTTTTAAATTACCATTCTTGAATCTGCCCCCAAATGCCTGCAAAACGCCTCCCCCTCCCCCTCCTCAAGGCTCAACCCTCCCGCCCCGCCCCCTCTGACCCAGTGACCCGCCAGCTTCAAGAGGCGGCGTTAGAACATATTCTCTCTCTCTCTCTCTCTCTCTCTCTCTCTCTCTCTCTCTCTCTCTCTCTCTCTCTCTCTCTCTCTCTCTCTCTCTCTCTCTCTCTCTAGGTTCCAGCCAGCTCGTCAAAAAATATGTAGAGAGAACAAGAGGATAAGGCTCTGGTGTGGGAGTAGAGTGCAGTAAGGGAAGGCGTGGTGAGTAACGCTCCATCACCCACCACCACAACACCAGTGTCCTCCTTGAGACCTTCAGCTGGTGCCTCCGTCCTGTCTATCCGTGCACCAATGAGCCAAATCACTACTCCCTTAAAACAATACCAGTTGAGATAAGGAAAGATGCACAGTGCGTGACAGTATAATGCCTCACCATGAGGAACAAATAAAATATAAGCTGTGAATCTGAATGCTTCCGGTGATACAGCGAAGAGTCTGTCTTTTGTCATGCGTGTCGCTACCTAATGTTTCCTCCCACTGCTGCTGCATCTTGCTACGCCGCGTCGACAAAACAAAAACTCCGGCATCACCATCACCACCAGCAAAATATTGTACATCAACGAGACTGACTGACTGACTGACTGATGCATCCACTGATTGATCAACATAAGAGCACTAAAAGCGGCAGCAGCAGCAGCAGCAACAGTAGTAGTAGTAGTAGTAGTAGTAGTAGTAGTAGTAGTAGTAGTAGTAGTAGTAGTAGTAGTAGTAGTAGTAGTAGTATTTATTGTTGTTGTTGTTCAAGATGACGCAGCAGCAGTAGCAGCAAATATAGCATCAGATCAACTAGGAAAGGCCTCGTTGACTGACTGGCGCCACAGCAACACTAAACAGTCATTCCGTTACAAAGACGATTCTCCACACACCCTCACATCGGACCAGCGCTAGCACGGGGCGGACCACTGCGGCAAGACATGTCTCACAGGACGGGGCAGCTGCTGGAGACATCAGGTGCTTGGAGGCGACAGGCGGTCATGGGGCAGGTGTGGAGTGCGGGAGGAAAGACGTTAACATCATCTTCACTTTTATTCTTCGTTTCCTCCTCCTCCTCCTCCTCCTCGCTAATGGCTGCGTAAGTCCTGCCCGGTCCCCCACGATAATGACTTAAATGTGGTGGACACGGAGAGGCTGAGCTGGCCAGGGGAGAGGCGAGGCAGGGGAAGCAGAGAGAGAGGAAAGCACGGACTGGGAGAGGATGGAGGCCGAGAGGAGAGAGCGAGGAACAAGGGGAAGGAGCACGAGTGAGAAGACTAAACGGGGTGAAAAGAGAAATTAGGGTGAGAAGAGGGAGGAAAGAAGGCAATGATGGAGAAAAAAGATAAATTGCGATTAGAGAAAGATAGCAAAAAAAAACAGGAAAAGGGAAAGAAAGTGAGAGACGTGATAGGGAGAAAGAGAACAGTGCAAGAAACAATGTGAGGGAAAGAATGAATGAAGAAATTAACAAAGATGTACGAAATGAAAAAAAAAAAAAAACGGAGAAACAAATGACGATGAAAAAAAGAGGATTTTGAGAAAGAAAGAGGAAGATAAAACTGAAGAAAAATGAGAAAAGGGAAAGTTGAGAGGGAGGAAGGAGAAAAGTAGAGAAAAAGGAAGGAAAACAAGGAAACAAACAATGCAAAGGAAGGAACAGAAAAACTG
>NC_087156.1:4397500-4402500 GCF_035594125.1 Scylla paramamosain
TCAACTCGACACAATCTTCCAGACAACTATCCCCTCTTCTTCAATGACACTCAATTGTCCCCCTCTTCTACACTGAACATCCTCGGTCTGTCCTTTACTTATAATCTGAACTGGAAACTTCACATCTCATCTCTAGCTAAAACAGCTTCTATGAAGTTAGGTGTTCTGAGACGTCTCCGCCAGTATTTCTCACCCCCCAGCTGCTAACTCTGTACAAGGGCCTTATCCGTCCATGTATGGAGTATGCTTCACATGTCTGGGGGGTTCCACTCATACTGCTGTTCTAGACAGGGTGGAATCAAAAGCTTTCGTCTCATCAACTCCTCTCCTCTAACTGACTGTCTTCAGCCTCTCTCTCACCGCCGCAATGTTGCATCTCTAGCTGTCTTCTACCGCTATTTTCATGCTAACTGCTCTTCTGATCTTGCTAACTGCATGCCTCCCCTCCTTCCGCGGCCTCGCTGCACAAGACTTTCTTCTTTCTCTCACTCCTATTCTGTCCACCTCTCTAACGCAAGAGTTAACCAGTATTCTCAATCATTCATCCCTTTCTCTGGTAAACTCTGGAACTCCTTGCCTGCTTCTGTATTTCCACCTTCCTATGACTTGAATTCCTTCAAGAGGGAGGTTTCAAGACACTTATCCACCAATTTTTGACCACTGCTTTGACCCTGTTAGGGACTGGCATTTCAGTGGGCATTTTTTTTTATTAGATTTTTGTTGCCCTTGGCCAGTATCCTTCCTACATAAAAAAAAAAAAAAAAAAAAAAAAAAAAACACATGAAACATAAACTTCTGTAACAAAGTGAAATAGCGGAGAGTGGGGCAACTTTTTCCCCTTCCATCATCCTGGGTCAAGAACGCTGCACCTTCCCCGCTGTAAGAACTGCCTCTCAGCACTGTGCAGCCCTTCCGGCACCAACGACGACACCGGGATGCAGAGTCGTCCCTGCCACGCGGATGCAGCAGCGGGCTTCCTTGCTTCCTTAAAGTCATTAGTTCACGTCTCGGAGAACTCTCTCTCTCTCTCTCTCTCTCTCTCTCTCTCTCTCTCTCTCTCTCTCTCTCTCTCTCTCTCTCTCTCTCTCTCTCTCTCTCTCTCTCTCTCTCTCTCTCTCTCTCACGCTCCGAGCAGGACTACAATTATCCACACAAGTACACATACACACACAAATCATTATGTGCATGCTGCAATCACGCAAGCACGCACAGACAGGCATGCTGCTGTGAGCGAACACACACACACACACACACACACACACACACACACACACACACACACACACACACACACACACACACACACACACACACACACAAACACACACACACGTGGGAAGAAGAATCTGCAAGTTCAATTAGGCGATAACAAAGGAGTGAAAACATTACAACCGCCTTAGGTCAGGAAATGTCTCCCTTATCTGTGTCTTCTGCCTCTCCTTCCCAGTCATCACGCTGTCTTCCTCTCCCCACCATCAACCTGCCATATCTCTTCCTTCTTCCACTCCCCTGCCAAGACCAAACCTTAAATATTCTCCCCTCTCACCCACCAAGCAATCCCGTCTTCTCTCCCTGCTATGTACCTACTAACATCATTCCCTACTTCCTTTCCTTCCATCACCTGCTAAGATCACGCCCTGTCTACCCATTATAAGACAGCACCCTGTTTTTTGCCTCTCTGCAGCACTGCTTCCTCCCTTTACTCCGCCTCCCTAACAGCTGTCACTGCCTCCCCTTCCCCTGCATTCTAATAATCCTGCCTTACTTTCCTCTGGCGACCTGCATCCCTGCCCCACCTCCCCTGCCACCGTCTGTTCCCGTTTCGTCTTATTTAGTCTTCCTGCATCCCTGTCTCGCCCCCTACCCCTTTGTGTACCCCTGCCAAGTCTTCCAGTCCCCTGCCTCCCAACACGAGCGCCACATCTTCCCGTCCCTAGCGGTGCCCTGCACGTTGCCGCACTGCAGGGGCGACTGACTGACTGACTGAGGGAGTGAAAAACGAGCAAGCGTCACCCAGTCTTCCTCCTGACGGCGGCGCTGACGGCTGGAAACTTGGAGCGTGACCTTGTGAAAGAATAAAGACTCTCTCTCTCTCTCTCTCTCTCTCTCTCTCTCTCTCTCTCTCTCTCTCTCTCTCTCTCTCTCTCTCTCTCTCTCTCTCTCTCTCTCTCTCTCTCTCTCTCTCTCTCTCAAATACCTTACAATAATTATGATATAGATGAATAAATAACTTATATATATATATATATATATATATATATATATATATATATATATATATATATATATATATATATATATATATATATATATATATATACACATATATATACTATCTTTCACCTCCAGATTGTAAAGAATATAAGAGGAGGAGGAGGAGGAGGAGGAGGAGGAGGAGGAGGAGGAAACAACTGAAACATTTTATTACCTCTATGAAAAAAATACAAAAAAGTGAATACTTAATATCTAAGCACATGCCGCAGCAGCTCACTTTCAAGCAACGCGTTTTGGACACCATTGGCAATATATTACTGATGTCCTACATACTAGACAATAGAAAAAAATATACAAAGACTATATGCATGTATGCTGCATGTAAATTGCCAGGAGGATGAGGAGGAGGAGGAGGAGGAGGAGGAACAGACAGCGGTCATACCAATATTCAGAATAAGTTTCAATAGAGGACACAAGATCCAAATCATGCCAAGATGCATGGAAGGGCTTCTCTCTCTCTCTCTCTCTCTCTCTCTCTCTCTCTCTCTCTCTCTCTCTCTCTCTCTCTCTCTCTCTCTCTCTCTCTCTCTCTCTCTCTCTCTCTCTCTCTCTCTCTCTCTCTCTCTCTCTCATATATATATGGGAGATCAATTTGCCACTGCCACAGAATGATTTTGGACATTATTGTGAAGAATTCAGAATATCAATATCTGAAAATTTTGACACGCGCGCGCGTGTGCGTGTGTGTGTGTGTGTGTGTGTGTGTGTGTGTGTGTGTGTGTGTGTGTGTGTGTGTGTGTGTGTGTGTGTGCTACTAATTTAAGAGCGGAAGAAGGAAGCGGTTAATAATTTACTTAGCGACCTGTTAGCGACTCACGCCATGTGCTGGAGGGACCTGCAGGACGAACACGAAAGCGACAACCACCACGACAAGACGACAAGACTCTTGTGCAGCACGCCACCTCCTCTTCCCTCCCCGGCCCCTGCCCTACCCTGCCCTTGAATTCTATTAATGAAACCGCAAGGCTGCTCCCTTCCTCCTCCCTCCCCCTCCCTCCCTCCTCCCTCCCTCTCAAATATCAAGACGGAGTAAAACAAAGGAAAGAAAAATGAGCAAGTAATGTTTCTGTTGTCTGTTCATGCTGGTATTTCTTTCTGTACTTGTCGTGTTAATAATCATTGCTCTTAATCACCATCATGATCGCAATTCTTGTTTTCTATTACATTCTAGGCCTTTAGCGCCGGTGGGCAATTAATCAGCAATTCCTTTGGCCGTGGCGACGCCGGCAGGAATGGCATCTCAGAACAGGCTCATGTCACCTCTTGCACCTCCTGATGCTATCGCCGTCGATGACAATCCATTTTATTTATTTATTTATTTATTTATTTTCATGTAAGAGGGGCACTGGCCAAGGGTCATAAAGAGCGCGATAAAAAGGCCCACCAAGAGTGCCAGTCCCTAAAGAGAGGAATGGACTGAGAATTGAGAGGAGGCCTGTGGGTGTTCCTCGGCCACTTGGCAATACCTTGAAAAATCACCAGCTTCCCGCAGAACTCGAATTCAGGTTTACCGAGGCCACTCACTCACCCTCTATCACAGCTCCAGCCCGTACCGCCGCCTGCACGTACAAGCACTCAACACTCTGGGAACAAAAGTATCTACACATTACACTTTTTGTCTCCTCTTTTGTACTGTGTTATTTTCCTGTGCGTACGGTTAGTGTTGTGAGGTGTCACATTAGTGTAGTCAGGGCTTAAAGGTATGTTACTGTTTGGAAATCTCGTACAATTCTCTGTGATCATCATCAAAACGATCACCATCACACCGTCATTCACCACCACCACCACCACGATCATCATCACCCTCATTCTCATCACCATCATCATTACACGGCCAGCTCCGTCCAACACCTGTTTGTCTCCACTCGTCACCACCACCTGTTCATCTGTTTGAATCCATCATGTCTAACTTGCTGCTTTCGCCCCTACATCTCCCCTTCCCTGCCTGCCTTGCTAGCGGTATACGTAGGGAAGGCAGCGGTGGCAGCGGCGGCCTCACCAGCGCAGCGGCGAGGTGGGGCGGGATGCCAGGCGCCGACCAGACCCGCGTCAGCTGAGCGGTATTGACCTTGAAGTTCTCCTGCAGCGGCCGAGGGGAGCTGTGCCAAGTTACCGCCCTCCCTCCCTCCCTGCAACCCTTCCATCTCCCGCCCTCTACATTCAGAAGGCAGAGGAGAGGAGAGCAGAGGAGAGCAGAGGAGAGGAGAAGAGAGGAGAGGAGAGGAGAGGAGAGGAGAGGAGAGGAGAGGAGAGAAGAGAGAGGAGAGAGGAGAGGGAGAAAATATAAAGGAGGTCATAACAACGATGATACAATACAAACATCCTTCAATCTGTGTCTTTCTGTCTTCCTTTCCTACAAACCTTTCTTGCTTTCGTCTTCTATATATTTTTTTCTTTCTTCTTTCTCTTCTATATTCCTGGCATTCTTACACCTTACTCCCCATCCATTTTTCTAATCTCTCTCTCTCTCTCTCTCTCTCTCTCTCTCTCTCTCTCTCTCTCTCTCTCTCTCTCTCTCTCTCTCTCTCTCTCTCTCTCTCTCTCTAACAATTTTTCCTTTTCCCTTTAACTTTTCCTTTTTTTCTTTCCTCCCCGTGTATTTAAGCTATTCCTATCCCTTCTTGCAATCCATTCATCTTCCTGTCTCTCCATGCTTGCAATCTCTCTCTCTCTCTCTCTCTCTCTCTCTCTCTCTCTCTCTCTCTCTCTCTCTCTCTCTCTCTCTC
>NC_087156.1:4407500-4417500 GCF_035594125.1 Scylla paramamosain
TCTCCAACAATACGAGATGTGATTGATTCATACACGCGACGAGGCCGAGTGTGTGTGTGTGTGTGTGTGTGTGTGTGTGTGTGTGTGTGTGTGTGTGTGTGTGTGTGTGTGTGTGTGTGTGTGTGTGTGTGTGTGTGTGTGTGTGTGTGTGTGTGTGTGTGTGTGTGTGTGTGTGTGTGTGTGTGTGTGTGTGTGGCTGACTCATCAACACTGCCTTGAGGAATCACACAAACCACGCACATATGTAAGCTGGCAATCTGGTTCACTACTAACCTAACTGAATGACTGTGACAGACACACATCCTTGGCCAGCTGAACCTCCCCCTTCCCTGCCACCACCTTCGCCTCTTCGCCTCCCCATTCCTTACCTCCACCCTCGCCTCCTCCTCCTCCTCCGCCGCCACCCTCGCCTCTTCACCTCCCAGCACACGCCCTTCGGCCTCTTCTGAGACAACCTGACGTGCACCAGGAACGAACTAAACCAAAAGAATCGACCAAGTTCCCCTAGTGACGCCTCCATAGTGTCTCGTCGATCTGCTGTCACCACCACCACTACCACCACCACCACCACCATCACCACCACCAGTCCCGCAACGCCAAAGAGACAAGCACCCCACCATCCACAAGCGTCCCCAACTCCTCTATCCTTTGTTTGTGTTCATTCCCTGCTTCCACCTCCATCTCCACCACCCTCCCCTTCTTCCCCTCGGCAGCATCCCTCATCCCTCGCACGCACTAATGGTCCATATTCTTAAATGCCTCGTTCTCCCAACACGACAATTTTCAAAGGCCACAAAGATGATCACATGTGTTTTTATGAATATTTTGCTAATTTATGATGTAGAATCCTTGTTAAACTATCACTAGGATCATGAAAACGCCTTTGAAAATTTAGATGTCTTCCATTAAAGTTTGTTGAATGTATGTAAGAGAAATGACAACGAAGTGTTAATTAAGGAATGTGAACCAGTGACACGAACATCCACACCTACTTTGCTTATGTTCATTTTAAACTCCTCAGGGAATATATGAATTATGTAGATATTCGGTTCGTGCGGCTTATTTATTGGAGTTCATTAGAAGCTACGTCGTGAGCTACAAAATAACATCTTCCATAATACAGACGCCGCCGCCATGGTTAATAAGTAGAGGTAGTATAGTTCTCATTTAAAGTTATTTATTTATTTTTTTTTTCAAAGTCCACTGCATTACTTTTTATTCGTTTTTTTTTCATTTCCTTTCGGGCTTTCGTTCTTCACTGTGTGCGTGTGTGCGTGTGTGTGTGTGTGTGTGTGTGTGTGTGTGTGTGTGTGTGTGTGTGTGTGTGTGTGTGTGTGTGTGCGGTTGTTACATGTCTGCCTCAACCTGTCCCATCTTTTGTTAAACGTCTTTTAATTACCTGTTCTCAGCCACCTGTCTTGCACCGCCTCTCATTTCCCGCTATTAAGAGAAAAGCTCAAGCGATCACAACTGCTTCAAGAGACTGTCAGTGGCCCTCGATGTGAGTTATGGATGGTGATTTACCGCTCACCAGTACCTCCCCTCCAACCGCACAGCCACCCCGCACCCCACCCGCCATCCCGCACCACACCAGCCACCCCACACCTGTCTCCCTTCCCCTCCTGCGCCCTGTGTAACCCTCACCCCTCAGCACATGACACACGATCGAGTCTGATTCACAGGTGATGAGTGTGCAGGAAGAGGAAGTCAGGAGAGGCGTGAGGCTGTCCGTCAAAGCGGCACCACACCAGCACACACTCACACCTTCCCTCCCACACTCTCCCACATGTAATTATACTGAGTCTGTATGATTGTATTACATGTCAGCTGCCTTCCAACCTTCTTCATTCATCTCTGTTGGCTGTTCGTCTATTCCAAGCCACCATGTTTCCGCCAATCAATAGAAAAGAATGGCGTTACAAATGATAACAAACAGCAACAAATCACTACTTTTTTTTCATTTCAGATTATTTTATTACGCTACTATGGACGATATTCTGAAACACTTCAGCGCCGCACCTCCACCAAGGATTTTTAAGCGTGTTTTTACGTTTCTAGTGACTGATTAACAAGATTTCTACATTATTAACAGGAGAAACATTTTTGATAATCTGCCGATTCATCACTGTGGCCTCGAAAAACAAGCGTAGCAAGAGAGCAAAGCGTTTCTGAATACGGGGCAATTAACTGCTTGTAGAAGAGATAGGAAATAGGATAAAGAAAATTTTCTCCCCTTCCCCCCTCCTTACAGATACAGCAAAATACATCATCACAAACCACACACGCATACACACACACATCAGACTCAAAACACACAGTACAGTACATGCACACACACACACACACACACACACACACACACACACACACACACACACACACACACACACACACACACACACACACAATCTACAATCCACACCTGACACAGACACGCACACAACATGCATATGCGGCTAGGTAATGGCTTCTGTATGTATGTATGTATGTATGTATGTATGTATGTATGTATGTGTGTGTATGGTAGGGGGAGGGGGAAAGACAATTACAGGTGAGTGGCGAGGTGCGACACAAGACTTGCTTCTGTCTGACGTGCGAGTCTGTTACTGCCTCCGACAATGTGGTCTTCTATCATCCTCCTCCCTTCCTTCTTCCTCCTTTCTCCTTCATTCCCCTCCTGTGCTATCTCTCTCTCTCTCTCTCTCTCTCTCTCTCTCTCTCTCTCTCTCTCTCTCTCTCTCTCTCTCTCTCTCTCTCTCTCTCTCTCTCTCTCTCTCTCTCTCTCGGAACACATTGGACTATTTTTCAGTTTTTTACATTATAGAAAGTGAAAGTACATGAGAGAGAGAGAGAGAGAGAGAGAGAGAGAGAGAGAGAGAGAGAGAGAGAGAGAGAGAGAGAGAGAGAGAGAGAGAGAGAGAGAGAGAGAGAGAGAGAGAGAGAGAGAGAGAGAGAGAGTTTAAGCTCCATCCATCAAAATCATGTTACTGAGACAAGCGAAACTGCGGAGAGAAATCGCATCACCATCTCATCTCCACATTTTTCACCACCACCTCACCTTCACCTCATCTCTGCATCATCTCTACCTCGTCACCACCTCATCACCATCTCCATATCACCACCTCATCACCTCATCTTCACTTCATCTCCACCTCATCACCTCATCACCGCCTCATCACCCACCTCGTCCCCGTCACTGCACTATAAGGAGAAATTTCTGATGTAGCCCAGCAGTGTCACCTTCACCAGCACCGTCACCCCCACACATACATTCGTGACTAGCACCATCACAACCACCGTACAAACACCGTCGATTGCGAGTCTCCAGATGGTCAAGATTTCAGTGGTGATTAAGAAAAAAGAAAGAAAGAAACTGAATGGAATTTTATGATACGTATGAAATGTAAGAAGAAGAAGAAGAAGAAGAAGAAGAAGAAGAAGAAGAAGAAGAAGAAGAAGAAGAAGAAGAAGAAGAAGAAGAAGAAGAAGAAGAAGAAGAAGAAGAAGAAGAAGAAGAAGAAGAATGACGACGACAAGAACAACAACAACAACAACAACAACAACAACAACAACAACAACACAACAACAACCAACAACAAAAAATTAAAACAGAAGAAGAAGAAGAAGAAGAAGAAGAAGAAGAAGAAGAAGAAGAAGAAGAAGAAGAAGAAGAAGAAGAAGAAGAAGAAGAAGAAGAAGAAGGGGAGGAAGGAAACAAGGACAAAAAAAGGGAATACTGACTAACCATGAGAGAGAGAGAGAGAGAGAGAGAGAGAGAGAGAGAGAGAGAGAGAGAGAGAGAGAGAGAGAGAGAGAGAGAGAGAGAGAGAGAGAGAAAGCAAGATAACACTGCCGGGCCAAACCTCTCACATCTTTCCCTCCAAACTTCCTCTGCACGTCCTCTGTTCATTACTTACGAGTACACTCATCATTCAGTACCCCGGTGTGCGTGTGTGTGAGTGTGTGTGTTACCTGCTTTTCTCTCCGTCATCAAATCCCACCTTGAATCATTAGCCCAGTCTTTCCCATAAAACATAAAACTCTCTTCCACCTCACATGACCTCACTTCACCTCAAGCACCAGCAAGATCCCTCATCAGAATTAACTTCCATCATCTTTCCCCAAACTTCCTCACCCGCCCTTAACCCGCCACGCAACCTTCCTTCACCTCTCCTCTATCTTCACTAACCTTCCCCTTTTACCGTTCTTAAGTCAGTTCTGCCATGCGTCTCCTTAATAGACACATTTGTTCTCTTTGTGGATTTATACGTACATAGTTCTCTCTCTCTCTCTCTCTCTCTCTCTCTCTCTCTCTCTCTCTCTCTCTCTCTCTCTCTCTCTCTCTCTCTCTCTCTATCCCCTTTTCCCTCTTAACCACATTCTGCCACACCCAGTCTTCCCACGTTCCCTCCTCCTCCTCCTCCTCATTCTCCTCCCGTTCCTCCTTCCCTAAAGTTTTCCACTTGTCTTTACCGGAGGTCACTCAACCCTCGGCCTTGTCCCTCATACCATGTCACATCCCTCCTCCATGTACGAGTAAACCTCATAGTCTCTGCCGCCCAGCTCCGTCCACCACTTTCCAGCCCAGCACCAGCCGCCACCACCGCCGCCACTACTCCCCTTACTCGGCCACTTACCAATATTTCCTCAAGGACATTTTATTTGCGAGGGAAAATAATCAGACATGCAAACCTTTCACAACGAGGCGATACAGACCGAGTTAAGGCGAGGAATACACATAATTACTGGTCTTATTAAGGAAATATTTGGTATTAAAAGTATTTAAGTACTGTATATACCCGTATTCCTTACTGGGAGAGAGAGAGAGAGAGAGAGAGAGAGAGAGAGAGAGAGAGAGAGAGAGAGAGAGAGAGAGAGAGAGAGAGAGAGAGAGAGAGAGAGAGAGAGAATTTCTGTACTTAAAAAGGACGTTGCTATTCCTTACTATAAGCATAAATATTCCTTTATTAGGCAGAAATATTACACTGCTTCTTATCTTCAACGTGCTAATTTTCCATTTTTTTTTCTACAAGGCGTACTGCAGCTCCTGTGTTGTGTTTACAGTGTCCTGCGATACGTTCCTAGTGGTGCAATAGTTTTCATGATACATAAACCAAATTATCAACCGACACTGTTGATATTATCTTAAGCTGTTGATATTATCTACCTTGATTTCCAGAAAGCTTTCGACACTGTTCCTCATAAGAGACTCATCAGTAAAGTAAAAGCTCACGGCATTGCCGGAAACACCCTGAAATGGCTGAGAGACTGGCTCTCTGACAGAAAACAGCGTGTTGTAATAAATGGAAAAGAGTCAGAGTGGCATAAGGTAAATAGCGGCGTTCCTCAAGGCTCTGTATTAGGACCAGTACTCTTCATAATGTACATAAATGATATTGATGAAGGGATAAACTGCAAAATAAGTAAATTTGCAGACGACACCAAAATAACAAGTAGAGTTACGTCTGTGTCACAATGGCAGGAACTGCAGTGTGACCTCAATAAACTAACAAGCTGGGCAGAAAAATGGCAGATGAGATTCAATATAGAAAAGTGTAAAATTCTACATATCGGAAGCAACAATGTTCAGGCGAGATATGTAATGAATAACATGCCACTGTCAAGTGCTGATAAAGAAAAAGATCTTGGTGTCGTTGTGTCAAACGACCTAAAGCCGAGTCAACACTGCACAGAAACAGTAAAGACGGCAAATAAATTAGTAGGGTTCATTGGAAGAACCTTTGAATTTAAATCAGAAAAGGTTATACTTGCCTTATATAACTCACTGGTGCGCCCTCATCTAGAATACTGTGTACAGTTCTGGTCACCATACTACAAAAAAGACATTGAAAAACTAGAAAAGATACAGCGCAGAGTCACAAAGATGATTCCAAGATTGCGCAATAAGCCGTATGAGGAACGACTGGAAGAACTAAACCTATTTAGTTTAACAAAGCGCAGGATAAGAGGAGACCTAATTGAAGTGTTCAAAATTTTCAAAGGATATAGTAACATTGATGCACATAATTATTTTACCATTGATCATTCTAACCTAACAAGAAATAATGGATTCAAGATTATACCCAAACGTTTCAAATCCCACGAGGCCAAACATTTCTTCTTTAATCGTATAGTAAATATATGGAATAAACTTCCTGCCGAAATTGTAAACAGCAGTACTATTGAATCATTCAAAAATAAAATAGACAAATATTTAAAAGCAAATCCCCAACAAGCTCTCTTCTTGTCCGAATAATTACTAAATTCACTATTTAAACTCTTATTCAACAGTTTTAATATAACTTGTATTAACTTTCAGATAGGCGTATAGAGTTCACCGTAGGGTGAATAGTAGAACTTCCTTTCATCCTTTCCTATGAAAATTTCCATGTCAGTTTTTCCATACTGCATGGTACTTTTCCCAACTATTTCCATGCCAGCGCAAGCTGGAGGGAGTGGTGGGTGGGGAGGAGCCTTCTGCTATGCTGTCCTGTCTCTCTTCACTGTAGCTAGTTAGAAGTAGTTACCAAACAGCCTTGCAAGGACCAAAAGGTTTGTTGCTGTTTGGCTTTCCTTTGTATTCCTTTGTAACACACACACGAGGTAGTACATACTCATACTTTCCTTAACAGTGAACTTTATGGGAGCAAATCAGCCTAAAAATGTGTGCCTGAGGATGACAAGGAAGGCAAGGTACGAGTGTGTGAGATGGCTGAAGGAAAAATGTAGGATGGTACTTATGTTGTGTGGAATGAACCAAACATCCAATAAACACATCCATGCCACCCTGTTAGTACAGTATCTCTCTCTCTCTCTCTCTCTCTCTCTCTCTCTCTCTCTCTCTCTCTCTCTCTCTCTCTCTCTCTCTCTCTCTCTCTCTCTCTCTCTCTCTTCACTAGGGCAAATCTTCAGCTGTGCTCTAATGAAGCACGACACGTCACCAGCAGTATCGGAACCCTCCTCGAAGGTCTAGCTACCAACAAAAGAGACTTTGTAAACCAAAGAGAGAAAACCCAGCAAAATATTACCAATGATGGAGTAGCAATATCACTCAATCTCGTCTGTTAAAAAAAAAAAAAGTAAGAAAGAAAATCTCTCTACCACAAGGAGAAAATAAAGTAACGAAAATTACACCAGATCTACTGCCATCACCAGAACACAATACGTACACCAGCCAATCCCCAAATAAGTAAATGAATAAATATATAAATAAATCTATGAATTTTCCATTTCAGTGCTAAAATACGAATAAATCCACAAGAAAAACAAAGCCAAGAGATATACACAAAACAAAACAAAACAAGTGTACAAATCGACAAATGTACTGAACCAGACTACAAGAAGAATAAAAAAAAAAGAAAATAAATCGATTACTACACGTGAGACAACAACTATGAATATACGTAAAGAAAAAAAAAATCTAACCCAAACTCAAAATTTCCGAACACACACACACACACACACACACACACACACACACACACACACGCACGCACTATACCAAGCTTTTCTGCACACACTTTCTCCTTCCCCCTCCCCTCCACATCTTTTCATGCCTCTCCATAGCCTCCCTATTTTCGCTTAACCCCTCTCCTAAATACCACTACAGCCCCTCCCCACCCCTCCCCATCCCATCCCTACCACGCCCCCCTCCTGACCCCCAGCTGGCGCGCTCCCTCCGCTACCATTAGGGCTCAGGCAGGTTACGGGGGGTGAGGATAATGGTGGGAACGCGGCCCGGAGTGAGGCTGGGAGCGGCAAGGGAACGGGGGCATTTGGGCAGAGAGAGAGAGAGAGAGAGAGAGAGAGAGAGAGAGAGAGAGAGAGAGAGAGAGAGAGAGAGAGAGAGAGAGAGAGAGAGAGAGAGAGAGAGAGAGAGAGCTAATTAGAGTCAGAAGGTGGTTAAATGATAGCCTCTCTCTCTCTCTCTCTCTCTCTCTCTCTCTCTCTCTCTCTCTCTCTCTCTCTCTCTCTCTCTCTCTCTCTCTCTCTCTCTCTCTCAGGAGCAGGTGTGGGCTATATCTTGCTGGATCTACTAATCAATTCCACTTCATGTACTTCATCCTCTGTCAATTAATGAGACACATACCACTGGCTGAGGAGGAATCTATAGAAGAGGGGGAGGAGGGGAAGAGGAGAGGGAGTGAGAGTGGGAGAGGAGAGTTACCATAAGAGGAGGGGAGTAGCGAGCGAGGGAGGAGGGGAGCTTAAGATCGGTTGAGAAAAACAGGCAAGGAGGGAAGAGAAGGGGAGAGAAAAAATAATGATAATAAAATAAAAGGAAAATAATAATAATAATAATAATAATCTAAACTATACTTGTACTGGAGAAAATCAACAACATTCGCACACGCACAAATAAATAATAATAATAATACGAACGGTACACCCAATATATATATATTTTTTTAATCTATACAAGGTCGTTGCGGCAAAATAATAATAACAATAATAAAAAGATATAAAAAAACAAACACACATTAGTCTTCTGTATTTGTAACCCACGACGGAACACCGGAATTAGGAGGAGGAGGAATGGGAAGAACACAAAGGAAGACACGAAAGAGTGGAGAGAAGCGCGGTAAATGACAAAGACAGAGCGAGAGAGCGAGAGAGAGAGAGAGAAAAAAAAAATGAGTCAGGAGCAAATGGTGAAGGAAGAGGAAATGGAAGGAAGGTGAAGCAGTCAAAGGATGATGGAGGGAGGAGGAGGAGGAGGAGGAGGAGGAGGAGGAGGAGGAGGAGGAAAGATAGAAAGGTTTTAATAAGGAAGAGGAGATGGAAGAGGAAAGGAGTGGAGGAAAGGAGGGAGATAAGAAGTGCATATGAGAGAGAGAGAGAGAGAGAGAGAGAGAGAGAGAGAGAGAGAGAGAGAGAGAGAGAGAGAGAGAGAGAGAGAGAGAGAGAGAGATACACAAAGAAAAAGGAAGGAAGGAGAGACGGTGGGAAAAGAAGGAGAAAACTAGAGGGAAGTCGAAGTAAACACGGAGATGGAGATAGAGAGAAAAACTCGCAGTACAAAGAGAGAGGAAGGGAGAGAAAGAGTAAGCAGAGGGAGGAAGAGAGGAAGGGAGGGAAGACGAAACAAGAGGTCAGGAGGTGATGGGAGGAACAGTCACACACACACAAAGAGGAGGTCAGTAAGGGTGATGCGAGAAAAAAAAATGCGATGAAAGGCCTTCAAGCACACACACACACACGCACACACGCGCCCTCACCCTAGCTACACCTGTCCCCTCCTCCCCTAGCACTCTCCCCCTCCTCCTGCCCCTCCACGCACCTCTAAACGTGTGATATGTACCTTTGATCTCCGGCATCTAATGAGTTCTGCAGCATTTCTAAGGTGAGAGCAACGGTGCTTCGTCCTAAATTATCTGCCATCCGCCCTCAGTCCCGCCACCTCGCCCCCTTGCCTCCGCCTCACCTCGCTCCCCCACCTGCGTCAAGTCAACACCTCGCTCCACACCAGTTCACACAACACCAAATTTCGCTCTAAACAACACAGATAATTGCTCTGAGATTTTACGGTGTTTAGTGTCAAGTGTTAGTGAAGTATTCGTCTTGTGGAGGCACTGAAAGGTAGAAGTGTTTGGAATGTTGTTAGGCGATGACAGACATGGTTGTAAATAGGAGTGGTTCAGCCAGCCATGCTAAGTAAGTGTTGTGCCGTGAAAGATCTCGTCAAGATCTGCAAAGGAAGACAGCCTCCGTGCGATCCAGTTAAAGTACGGCGTGGAAGATTTGCTTAAGATAGTGAATGATTATTGTAAGTCTGAGTTATAGGGTAAGAAATAACCATCCACATTACAATTCTGGGAACATGATAAACCAAAACTATGCTGAGTTGCAAATTATTGTTTCTGTGTTACGACCACCGGCGTCTGTGTACAAGGTCACCACCACCTGACCTGACCCTGACCCGGCCCCGTGCCCCACTAGGCCTAGCAGCCTCAGCATCCGCCACCGTCCCGCCCGAGGAGCGCCCAAAGAGGAGTACCGC
>NC_087156.1:4430000-4437500 GCF_035594125.1 Scylla paramamosain
AAACCTTTCCCAGCGACACAAAGCAATTAGCAACACCAGGAGCGATGTGTGGACTTTATAAGCATCTGTAATGAAGCTAGCGATGAAAAAGAAGACATTATGCTATTTCTCTCCAGTTTAAAGATTAGATGTGGCTGTAGAACAAGTAAAGGTGTACCGAGTATAGGAGTATCATGTGGTAGTCAAAGGGTTAAGGCAGGTGATATGGCTAAGTGTGATGAGAGGCAGACCTGCTTTTCCTGCTTCCTTTTGAGGGTTCAGGGGATAAGATGATTCGCCTGGGTATGTAATTCTGGTGTTGCGAGTCTTGTGTTACTTGTGTTGATGGGAGGTGTCTTATGTTAAGGGAAGTTTATATATAAGAGACCTTTTAACTAAGTTTTGTGTTTTTTTTTATTTGTTTGTTTATAGTCTTACTTGTTTGTATGTGAAGATCTGCTTTTTTTTATTAGTTTTGTTGTTTATTTATTTGTTTATAGTCTTATTTATTCATTTGTACATGGATTTTTTTTTATTGAAATTTGTCTTATATTAATTTGTTTTATCTTTTTATTTGTTCATTCAGTTGTGTACTTCTTTTTCTATTTTACTTCTTATTTCATTACATCTTTCTATTTGCTCATCAGCTTATTTTATTTTACTTTTTTTTATTTTTATCTATTTGTTTTCTTTACAGAAGAGAGAACAGCAGGTATTTTGCTGCATTCAGCCGTAATTAGCGTCAACATTTCCAATTAAAAACACATATTCATTCATGATCACTGTTTATATGATGAAGGAATATTTAGCACGTGTCTACTTATTTCTCTATTTCAATAACCATTAAAGCAGAATTCAATACCGAAGCTTCCCAGAGTGATTTAAATATTACACTTCACTTAAACGCAAATATACATAAAAATGGTAATTATGTAAATGGCGGCCGTATGTCATGAAGGATTCTCCCGTAATATTCAAGCCACGCGTCCGTAAACAGAGTATTTCAATGATAAGTGAAGGTATAGAGAAATCAATAATGTGGAGTAGTCGCCAACCCATCCAGAAATGTCCCTACGCTACCTTCCTTTTCTTTTTTTGCAAACGTAAGTCGATACGTAACACTCATAGAGATAATCAAGAACCAAGCATGATTCGAACACGTGACAATGTAACGGTTGCTCGAGGACTGAACCAAGACACGAAGCAACACCGTGCCACCAAAGTGAAGAGCAGCGGAAGACAACGGGAAGGATAAGGAGGAGGAGGAGGAGGAGGAGGGGGAACAATGACTACTAACGGGTGCTAACGAGAACCCTGACGTGGAGGTGACCAGTAGTGAAGCAAACCAGACGAGGGAAAAGAACGAAAATGACGAAGAGTGACGAGGATGAGGATGGGAAAAGGAGAGGAGGGCGAGGGCGGGCGAGGGGAATGACGCAGTACCCCCTGCCATCCTCAGTCACCCAGGCTTCCCATCATTACCCTCCCACGCCAGCAAAACCAAGAACTCTCGCTATTCATTATGTGGCTGCCGGTGCTAACAACGTGGCGGGCTGACTGTGGGAGCGAGCCCAAGGCAACGAGAGTATAGCAATGGTGGGCGCGGCCTTGACACCAGCCTGCCTCCCACCGCTCCCTTTTGACTCTGCAAGGCTGGGGTGGCCACGCATGGCTGTTGTTCCGTGAATGCCACTGGGGAGAAGGGAGGAAAAGGTGATAGCAGCAGTACTCTTTCCCAGGTAAATGAGAGGGTGGTATTTGTGTGTTGTGTAAAGTTTGGCGACCTCGTCTCCTTGTCTCGTCCCATCCCGTGTGCCAGTCAGTCGTGTACAGTTAATGATGGCTGCGTGTGGAAACAATGAATATGTCGTAAGGTAATCAAGTTCTCTCTCTCTCTCTCTCTCTCTCTCTCTCTCTCTCTCTCTCTCTCTCTCTCTCTCTCTCTCTCTCTCTCAATCGTTGATAATAACACGTACAAAGGTCGCGCTAACACTGCCTGCACCGGTGACACGGCTGAGAGAACAGTCTCTCACAAGCTTCCTTCTCATTTCTGAAACAGCAATTTTTCACACGGTTCTCGCTCCTTCCCCGTTAAGCCACAGTCGAGCCAGGCTACCCGATGTCAAGTCTTCCTTTCCTTACGACCGACCCACAAACTGCCTCGCTTCTCCGATCCCAACCCAGCCATTAGCTCCTTCCTCATTCCAACCCCTGCACTGCCTCCCTACGCCACCCTTAGCCCTTACATAGCCTCCCCTCCCTTCCCAAACCTCACATTGTTTCCCTTCCTTACCACTAAACAACTGTCTCCCCAACCCATAACTCCTACATACTCACCCTTCCACATTTAAATATGTACATTTCCTCCTTTCCCTAATCCCAACTTTGACTATTTTTATATATTTTCGTTCCCTCTCAACCAATCCCCTATATTGCTTCATTTTCCCGGCCACAACCCTCAGTATAGTCCCTTCCCCTCCCCAATACCTACACACTGCATTCGTCCCCAACACAAGCCTCTGCCTAACCATTACCTTACCTTACCGATGCGCCTGTCACGTGACTTGCGACATTGCTTCATCCAAGTCCTTACACATCTTGTCTTTTTCCTTACGCCGTTTCCCGAGACTCACGGGTTGGCTCTGCATACGAGTCTCCTCCAGTTGTGTCTGTCCCTTCCTCGGTGACTCTCGTACCTTGCAGTTCTACCATAATTCCACCGTTTCATCTCTCTGTGTCCTTCCCATCGATCTTCTTCCGCTGCCCACCCTAATCCCCATCAATCAATCAATTTATCTATCCATCATCCCCGTCTCCCACTCCACTAATCTTGATCTCCCCCTCCCTCGACCCCCACCAATCACGACGACTGAGTGCAGACAAGTCGTAATGAAGCAATTTATGAAGCAACATATTTACCGGGTTGAGAAACACTTACATACATACATACATACACACTTACATACTTACATTCCTACGCACAAACAGACAGACAGACATGAAGCAGCGGACGAGCATGTGGTTAGAAAGACGTATGAGGAAAGAGATTACATAACACTAATTACTTCAGATCCGCCTTAATGACTTGGAGATACGGACCACCACCGCTCTCTCTCTCTCTCTCTCTCTCTCTCTGGCATCTTCGAAGACAGCTACTATTAGATCCTATTATAAGACATTGGATCCTCTTCATTAGTGGCATTTTCAGCACAACACATTCCTTTCGCAAGGCATTGGAACCCCCCACACACGGGACATTGGAACCCCCACACACAACACATTGGAACCCCCACACACAACACATTGGAACCCACACACAACACACTGGAACCCACACACAACACACTGGAACCCACACACAACACACTGGAACCCACACACAACACACTAGAACCCACACACAACACACTGGAACTCACACACAACACGCTGGAATCCACACATAAGGCTCTGGAACCCCCACACAAGGCACTGGAATCCTCGGGGCCCCACCCAAACGATCGCACGCCCCACACATGACAAGACAACAGGAAGGCACCCCGCACATCCTGATTACACCACTGACGCATTGTTATCGCCATAATAGGATTACCCTAGAGAGGTGCGCAAGTAACAGGGCACCAGAAGCGCTGTCATGCACTGCCCGAAGGAGGCGACGAAGGAAGAAGGATAGCAGGTGCAGAATGAACAGTGAACCAATGGAGAACAGCGATAAGGAAAAGTAAAGAACTGGCAGTGAAGAAAGGAAGAATGACACTGGAAAAAAGGTGACATGTACGGAATGAGCAGTGAAGCAAGGGAGAATACCGCTGGAAAAGGAAGACAATGAAGAAGAGTGATGGAAGAAAGCGCAGGTGAAAGATACTTATATCAGGTCATGAGTGAAATAAGAGTGAAATAAGGAAGAAGTAAAGATACTGCACGAAAGGACGGATAGGGAAATAAGTACGAGTAAAGGGAAAAAATGGGTACACGGCAACGAGAAAGAAGTGAGGAATGGGCTAAGTAACATATCACAAGAAAGAGTGAATAGGAAAATAAGAAAGGGAAAAAAAAAAGGCAGGAGGGAAGAGATGAGGCAACAACAACAACAACAACAACAAAATACTGGTTCTGGAAAAAATATTTTGTATTTTTACTTTTCTATGCTTAAAAAAAGGCTATATGTAAAAGTTGGCTATAGGCTTTTATTATTGTTATTACCTTTGAAATAATAGTTGGTGTTTATTTTACGAGTATATTCAAAGCGTGTATACGAGAGAGAGAGAGAGAGAGAGAGAGAGAGAGAGAGAGAGAGAGAGAGAGAGAGAGAGAGAGGCAGTAATGGTGATGAGAGTTTGAGTACGTGAGGGTGAGTGGCAGTAACGGCAAGAGAGGAAGTGAGAGGAGCGCTGGAGAGAGGTGTGCCGGGAGAGGAGTGGGCGGGAGGGGCGGCGTAAGGAGTGTGAGGTGCCCGGGGTACGAGTACGAGAAGGAGTAGTGTAGTGTGTGTACGAGAAGAGGGGAAAAAAAGTATAGGAATAGGAAAGAGTGTAACAAATGCTGCAGTAGAGCATTAGTGGAGCGATTAAGGGACCCAAACTGTACTCTCTCTCTCTCTCTCTCTCTCTCTCTCTCTCTCTCTCTCTCTCTCTCTCTCTCTCTCTCTCTCTCTCTCTCTCTCTCTCTCTCTCGGGTAATAGTACATACATATCTTTACGCCCGTTCACCTTCTACCTGTGACGCTGACCACCTGGGACACCTCCAATTAAACCCTACCTTACTTCTCACGTACAGTCTCTCAAAGCAAGACGAAAAAAGTTGCTTAAGTAAACACACATACAAGTACTAAGATACGTAAAAATAAAAAAAAAAAAGGGAAAAAATGGAAAAAACAAAAGGAATAACAAGAACAACAGCTAACGGGAGAGATGTAGGTATCGAAAAGGTAAGTAGGTGAACAGGTGAAGCAAACAAAGGAGGTGAAGTGAGGCATAGGAAGAAAGGAGGGAGGGAGGAAAGGAGGAAGGAACGTGAATGGTTTAAGGAGTGTAGAAACCGAGGCAATGAGTGACGCGAGAGAAAACGAGATGAGGGAGAAAGAGAGTCAGGTCATGGAGAGGGAGGAGATAGGAAGGCAGGAGGAGGAAAGTAGGTGAATGGGGTGACGGAGGCAAGGAAGGTGAAGGAGGATGAGGAGGGGAGAGGAGAGGAGGGAGAGGAGGGGTGTTTGGTGTTTCTCGGGACTCCTCCCCTCACTCTTTGTAACAACATCCGGGCAGACTGACAATGCCCCGCCCCTTTACTCCCGCCTCCACACACACACACACACACACACACACACACACGAGAGAGAGAGAGAGAGAGAGAGAGAGAGAGAGAGAGAGAGAGAGAGAGAGAGAGAGAGAGAGAGAGAGAGAGAGAGAGAGAGTGTGTGTGTGTGTGTGTGTGTGTATTACGAAGTGCTCCAGTTGAATTGGTACAAATTTTTAAGGGTGTTTCTATGGTTCTAGTGACATATTAACATTATTAACACGAGAAACACTCTTCAGAAGTCGGCTGTTCATCTATGTGGCCTTTGAAAATTTTCGAGGTGAGGGAAAGCGTTTCTGAATATATCTATAAAGCGACGTAATAGCAAACAACGTATATATGTATTTCCAATTATATCGTATCATCTAATGCATACGTACAGGAGTAAATTGGTATATGTAAGAGGAAAGTGATAAAAGAAAATGCGATGATGAAGCAAGGTAAATGCAGTCACGTTTGGTGGTCACCGACATTGAGGTCAAGGAAAATGAAGTAATAGGTGTGCCGAGACCCAGTCAAGGTCACATCTTTTCCTTAAGCTCATCATGGTCACAAGCGGGACGTGTTCATTTATTCAAGGTCACACTTAACATCCTGACGTAAATCCAGTTTCCTTTTCCTTTATCACTTCTAGTTCTCCTTTTACTTTTCGTAGATTTACATAAGAGTACAGGAAGAAGACTATGTAACAACACCTGAGAGAATATATAAACGGTATTTTTCATGACAAATCTTAATATTCCGGGTTTGGTAAGATCGGAAGAATGCATCCGTCTCCTACACTTAATTTTGCATGTTTTCCTTCCTTTCACGCGATAAGAATACAACGGCTATAGAACAATGCTGACATCCACGCGCAGCAAAAATAAATAAATAAAATAGAATAAATAAAAATAAGAGTAAAATAGAAAAAAAAAAGAAGTACGAAAGGGAAGTAGTAGAAAGTTTCACAAAGACTTTTAAAAATGCCCAAAGAAGGTTGTTTAGTTCCAGATATTTTGATGTCCCAGGTATGTACAGGTGATGTGATGGAAACACGAGCCTCTGTACAGCACTCACGTTAACACCGTCCCGTCAACGCCCTGACACTGACACCACCTCCACTCTTGACTTTGGTGACTGCTTGCTTGCCGTGGTGGTGGTGGTGGTGGTGGTGGTGGCGAAAGATCATCACCCAAACAGTAATTACAACGTCATCATCCACTTCACGTTACCACAAAGTCATCTAACATGTCAATAACTCTCCTCCTTTGCCCCGTAACTCTCCTTTACACATCACACATTTCAGTACAACACCCCTCCCTCTTACCCTACCACTCCTCCAGTTACAAATCTTCCTGGTAATATTCCTTCCATCATTCCTCACATCCCCACTTCCTCCCTCCCACTGCATTTCAAAATCCTACTCTAACATCATCCCTTTCTCTCCCTCCCAATTACCCCTCCACCCTCCCTGCTTACCTCCTCAACCACACACAGCAGTTAGAAGTCCTGCTACCCACCTCTTCATCCCATTACCCCTCCTCCCTCAATGCTCCTCCATCCCCCACCCCCCACAGTTACTCAGGCACCGGAAGACTGCCCCCACAACACCCCCCACCTGCATCATTAAGCCCGCAATCAAATGCACTGAGCTGGCGGCCTCGAGCTGAGAAGGAGGAGGAGGAGGAGGAGGAGGAGGAGGAGGAGGAGGAGGAGGAGGAGGAGGAGGAGGAGGAGGAGGAGGAGGAGGAGGAGGAGGAGGTTGGCTGTAGGGAGGAAGGTTAATAAGAAGGCAGGGGCAGCAAGGAGGGGGTGAGGGATACAAAAGTTAAAGGTGTGGTCAATTATAAAGAGACACTAGAGGCTGGATGGAGACAGGGAGGAACGCAAAGGAACACAAATGAAAAACAAACAGCAGACATACCTACTATAGGGTTGAAACTCTCGACTTTGGTCTGTAATAAGCTACTCTAATGTAAATTAAGAAATAAAGAATTAGAGGGTAGAAAACGAGAGGATAAATTGACATACACACACACACACACACACACACACACACACACACACACACACACACACACACACACACACACCAAGGATCCCGTACACTAAATTCCTTGCCCTCCCATTCCCCCCTTGCCATATATTCCCCGGCGCCATAATCACCTTAATCACTGCTCTATTAAGACTGTGTAGAGGTAATTAGTACCTGTCTGTTTTGCACGTTCCATCTTGCAGGGCGGCAGA
>NC_087156.1:4442500-4447500 GCF_035594125.1 Scylla paramamosain
AAATGGATAGGTTGCAAGAGAGAGAGAGAGAGAGAGAGAGAGAGAGAGAGAGAGAGAGAGAGAGAGAGAGAGAGAGAGAGAGAGAGAGAGAGAGAGAGAACAAAAATTCCAAATCTAATATGAATTATACTTTCTTATTACACGCACACATACACACGCACGCACACACACACACAGACACACACACACACACACACACACACACACACACACACACACACACACACACACATCTATCCAAGGACCAGCGTGACAAGAAACAAATGCACGTACAGTTAATCAATGAACGAAAGCAAAGGTCCTGAAGTCACATGCTGAAATCCTGACATGAAATTAATCTAAGGCTCAAAACTTCTTACTACCCTTTCTCTCTCTCTCTCTCTCTCTCTCTCTCTCTCTCTCTCTCTCTCTCTCTCTCTCTCTCTCTCTCCCCGGTGCAGCTTGTTCCTCCTTTGTGTTTCTTCCTTCCGGTGTCTCTTTTCCTTCAGTCCACTGTCAATTATCAACACAACAGAAGGTGAACGATCAGTCCACACGAGTCTTCTGTAACACGAACCTTCAGGAATTTCACCTAACTAGTTCTTCCTCTTATACTTCCTCCTCCTCCTCCTCTTCCTTTCTACCTACCGGACCAGGTGTGTGTGTGTGTGTGTGTGTGTGTGTGTGTGTATCGTTCCCACACCCACAACCCCCTCGAACTGTTTCGGTACTATTCCACCTACACATTCTCTCTCTCTCTCTCTCTCTCTCTCTCTCTCTCTCTCTCTCTCTCTCTCTCTCTCTCTCTCTCTCTCTCTCTCTCTCTCTCTCTCTCTCTCATCCCTAAACTTCCTTTCTTTCTTTCTCACTTTCCTTTCTTTATCGCCTTTATTTTCCTCCGTCTTTCTCTTACTGCTTTCTCTCTCTCTCTCTCTCTCTCTCTCTCTCTCTCTCTCTCTCTCTCTCTCTCTCTCTCTCTCTCTCTCTCTCTCTCTCTCTCTCTCTCTCTCTGTCGACCTCCATGAGCAAGTCGCGCAAGACAATGTAACGTTTTTCACTCACTTACGTCAAACTTCAGCACAAAAAAGAAGCCAATAATAATAATGATAATGAGAAAGATGTACCTGTGACAATAAATCACCGGTGACTGACGCCATCCCCGTGCAGCACCGGTAAAGGAGAAAGCCGAGGCACATTAATCATCACAATTAGTTAATAACATACACGTACTACTCTCGCCTCCACCGGTTCGGGCAGGTCCACCCACCTCGTCTGTCTGGCCACATCCGGAACGCTGTATTCCGATCGTCGCAGCTTTCGCCTCTCTGTCTCTCCCCACACAGTTCATTTTTCAGTACCTGTGTAGCCTGCCACCTTCAACTCACTCCCCACTCTCCTCTGCTCAGAGTTTTCCCTCCCTCGATATTACGTATCTGATGTCTTTACGATCGGTCAATGGTTACGCAAGGAGACTGTCAGCCGATCAGAACAGTTAAGACAGAGAAGAACGACAAATACACCATGCTTGTTTACGATATAATTACACTATCTACGCACACTATAACTACACTACCAAGCATTTGTACCTTCCCTATAAATAAAAGCAGCCGTTCATCACTCGTTTTTATCTTTTACACCTAGTTACATCTACAGTTTGCCTACACATGCCTACCTACCTAAGTACACATCATATTACTATACCACCAAGCATCTGTACCTTCCTTATAAAAAGTAGCCGCACATCAATCGTTTTATCTTTTATACATAACTACACCTATTAATATACTTACACACGCCTACCTATCGATCTACCTATCTAACTACACAGCATATTAATACACCAGGCATTTGTACCCTCCCTATAAAAAACAACAATCATACATTACACGTAAGAACAATCATACATTACACGTTTTCTTTGGTTTTATACCGTAGCTAGTCCTTCTCTGACATACTCGTACTGCAGAGTAGCCCACACAAACAACAGTAGCCAATGACCTCACCTCACCTCTTTCCTTTCATTAATACTGCATGTAGTTTCCCTTACTATTAAATATACTTAGTGTAGTACAGTGTAATGAGATCAAAAAGATTAGTAAGAATGTAAAAGTCGTCTTATTGTTTGTAATCGTTTATGTATTTTGACTCTCTCTCTCTCTCTCTCTCTCTCTCTCTCTCTCTCTCTCTCTCTCTCTCTCTCTCTCTCTCTCTCTCTCTCTCTCTCTCTCTCTCTCTCTCTCCCCCGACCTATGTAACGCGACGCCGAAGGAGAAACTCACAAGGGAAATCAAATCGTCTAGGTCTGGAATCACCGCCTCGCCCCCTCCGTGATAGTTACCTGACCCCGCGTGTGCCGCCTCTCCGCACTACCCCCTGGCGCACCTGTGACTGCACCGCGGAGCCCACTACCTGCCTCTACATTGCTTCCGGAGATACAAGGCACGCTGGTTATCTCAATGATCTCAAGTTCAAACGGTTACAGATTACAAGTCCGACTCCAAGCGCTCTTTTTTTTTTTTTTTTTCTTGCAAGGTAATTGAGTCACTAGCAGAGACACGTAGCTCAGTGGTTATTGCAATGGTCTCAGGTTCAAACAGCAACGGGTTCGACTCCAAATGTATTTTTGCACGCGTCAGAAGGTTCTAAATTACCTCCATCCTGTCAAGAATTAAATTGGATTTGGAATTTCTACTCTACTACGACTTTTTTGGGTGGAAACATGAGGAGTTCTTTTTTCTTTCCTTTTTTATTTCCACCGTATATAGTTTTTTTTTTCGACTTTGGAGTAAATCCCATGGACAAGAACTAGATACACACGAACATACCGTATTTAAAGACATTTACTCGGCCAGTCCATGTTTTATTTATTTATTTTTTTTAATGGGGAGAGGGGGGTAAGAAACATAAGGTATTCTCTTTTCCATCCCCTTCATTTTAATCACATATTTTTCACAGTTTGGAGTGATCACCAGGGACAAAAACAAGCAGATACACACGCACATACCATTCTTATTGTTTTTTTTTTCTTTCTAATTTTGTTGGTGAAAGAAACATCAGATATTCCTTTCCCCCCTCCCCCCTTCATTCTGATCATATTTTTCCCACTTCGGAGTGATCACCAGGGACAACAAGAAGCAGATACACACGCATATACCGTATTTGAAGCCATTTACTCAGCCACTCCATGTATTCAAGGCGAAGAACAAACTGGCTGCTACAAAAACTCGCCGCCCAGTGATCACAGAGCCCCATACTCTCCATTCTCAAACACATCGGTATCTCACAACGGGCTGTTTTTCAAAGGGCACAGAGATGATTGTACGTGTTTTCAGGGGCGCATTTCCTTCTGATAGTGTGAAAATTGTACGTGTTTTCATGGTGGTTTTCCTTCTGATAGTGTGGAAACTGTACGTGTTTTCATGGTGGTTTTCCTTCTGATAGTGTGGAAACTGTACGTGTTTTCATGGTGGTTTTCCTACTGATAGTGTGGAAACTGTACGTGTTTTCATGGTGGTTTTCCTTCTGATAGTGTGGAAACTGTACGTGTTTTCATGGTGGTTTTCCTTCTGATAGTGTGGAAGTCTTGCTGAACTATTAGCAGAAACATGAAAACCCCTTCCAAGACCTCAGTAACTTGCAGCAGAGCCTGTTCAGAGTAGTCTATATAACACGCCGGAACTTTTAAGAACACGAAGGATGGCGAGTCTCAATAAATTCTTGAAGTGAACGACCTCGCCGAGAGGAGATAATAAAATAAAGGATAAACGGTGGTAAAATTTCAATTCACTTCGAGCACTTCACACACACACACACACACACACACACACACACACACACACACACACACACACACACACACACACAGAGAGAGAGAGAGAGAGAGAGAGAGAGAGAGAGAGAGAGAGAGAGAGAGAGAGAGAGAGAGAGAGAGAGAGAGAGAGAGAGAGAGAGAGAGAGAGAGAGAGAGAGAGAGACCTATACACTTCATAAAGGAATACAAAAGAAGAGCAAACACAAGGACTTTCGATCCTTACAAGGTTGTTTGTTATCCGTTACACTAAAATACAAGATTTAAGAAGGTAAGGGCACAGATTCCTTCCATAATCATGATACAGATTTTATGTTTTTTGTTTGTTTTTTTTCGTCTTCTTTTATCACCTAGACCCGTACACCTTTACAAATACCGTCTGCCTGTACACCTGCCACCTGTCCCTCCCCTCAGCAACACAACGCAACACAACAAACACCTCACGTTCACGGTCACCTGGACAGGATCAGCTCATGTCCTTTTTTTTATATATATATATCCTTGCTCTTTGCTTTTTTTTCGCTATCCCTGATTTTATATAGGTTTCTTTTCTTTGCATGTTCTTTATCTCTCTCCATTCTCTTTTCAGTAATTTGTTAATACGACTTTTTTACTCGATATTCTCTTTTATCAGGTGTTCTTCACTTCGTTCAATTGGTTTTCGTCTTCTCATCTCCGTTTTTCACTTGTTCTTTACGGTGTTATTTATCTTTTTTTTTTTTTTTAAGAAGGTCTTCTCTTCCTTTTTTTATTTGAAGTGCTCTCCCTTGAAGTTCCTCCACTGTTTTCAGTTTCATTCTTCTTCGTTCCATTCACATAAGATTTTATTCATATTAATACGACAGGCAATTCATCTGTCTTTCACTCCGGATTCCAAACACTTTTCACTATTCACAACATGTAACCTGGCCGCCTTGCCTTGCTCTGCCTTTCACGACCCGGCCCCGCCCTGCCATTACCAACCAGACTCGCCCCACGCCGCGCGGCCCCGTCCTGCTCCGCCCGCCAATACATGCCCTTCTGTACGGCCCCGCACCCAACAGCCTCAATAGTGGTTCTCAACTTGTGTGGCGGGTACGAGTGAGAATTGTTTGGGATACATGACTGTTCTTAAAATACTGCGGGGTACAGGTGATAATGTAAAACTTCCTTGTAGAAAACTCATTTGACTGGTTTTACACACACACACACACACACACACACACACACACAC
>NC_087156.1:4452500-4455000 GCF_035594125.1 Scylla paramamosain
ACGAGATGCGCGGCGGCAAGGGCGGGGAGAGTTCCCGCGCGGGGCCACACACTGCTTGTCATTGTCCAGCGCGTCACTTCGTTCCATAGGAGTAAAAGTCTTGTGCAGCGCCGCGGGCTGGTGACGCACCAGGTTCTGGTGATACAGGTGCTGCTCAGGCACCGCTGGGAAAATTGGCTGCCTCGGTGGCCGGCGCCCTGCTACGCGAGGCCCCCCCGCCCCGTAACATGACCCGTCCCCAGGCGCCGTGCTGAAACTCCGGCCAACACGCCGCCCAGGCACCACATTGCTGGGGCGCCGCACCAGAGACAGGTGTGTGGGGGACACCACGGGCGGGGTGGGCGGGCCGTAGCCGTGCAGGTTGTACGACCCGCGGCTGAAGGCAGACACGCAGGAGGAGGAGCGGGATATGGCAGTGCCCCGCCGGCCGCCGTGCTGCATCAGGTTGAAGAAAGCCTCAGACCCCGAGGCAGCACAGCTTTGGTTGTTGACATGGAGCGTCACAAGGGGCGGCTCCTGGCCCAGTTCACTACTCTTTACAGTCCCTATGGGAGCCAGGGGGTCCACTGTGCCCCATGCCGCCGCCACGCCAGGCCTACGACGGCGCGGCACACCACTGATGGTGCGACACGAGAAGGTGGCACCGTGTACATTTCGGAACGATGGTCGAGGCACCACACGCGCGCCCCTCGGGAGGCGCCATGAAGAGTGGGTGGACTCTTGGACCGGCACGAGAGTGATGGGCGGCGGCAGGGGCGGCGGCAGGGGCCCTCCAGGCCACGCCAAGGCCTCGGCGATGAAGTCCGACATGGCGGGGAGTGGGTGGCGAGGAAGTGGTGGTTCCTCACTATACAACTGGTGCGTGGCGTCACTCGTGGTGAGCAACATCCACTTCAGCCCACGGACACTCCAGCTTTCAGCTTGCTCATCGGACCAGCAACGATGTACACGGCTCAAAAAAGTTTCCACCACAGGATGGTAACAAGTTTGCTAAAACTGAAATCAATCATACGTGAAAAAAAGTGTAACGGAAACAGGATTAAATTTCGACACTTCATGAGGCCAAAGGAAACATTCCAGGAGAAGATATCCCCGTGCTTGGCGCGCGTCTTCATGAGGTAAACTTCTCAAACTACACTGATCTTTGCAACTGGATGTTCCCTTCTATCCTACTATTCTGGGAGCTGCGGTTCAACATTTTTTTTTCTCATTCGCTGTGCCTTTCGCCAGCCTCCTTCACACGTAAGAAAAAATCACTCCACACCATTGTGCTACACCGCAGAAAACATTCTTCCCTTCTCTTCTCCCACAACACTGTACGACCACCAAACACCCCTATACACACATTCTCTCTCTCTCTCTCTTTCTCTCTCTCTCTCTCTCTCTCTCTCTCTCTCTCTCTCTCTCTCTCTCTCTCTCTCTCTCTTACACACACACACACAGTACACCCAACACTCGCAGCCCAACACTCGCCACCACACCAGACACAGCAGAGCAGACACAGACGCCACACACCCACACGCGACATTACAGATCACAAGCCTGGCGGTGACTTTCCACAGCAGGTAGGTTAGAGTGCCCAGCGTGGGGCTCGAACCCACGACACTGAGATGGTGGCTCTCATGCTCTGCCCTCTGAGCTAGCCGGGCTGTTGGGGTGAGGAGAGGCAGGATGCGGAGAGGGTGCTGCTACGTTACACACACAGTATACACGCGGGGACAGTTAGGCTGAGCACGTCCCGAGGCACCAGTACACATGACAAATACACTCACTTCATACACAAATATACACAAGCACACCCAAGTACATACAACACTTTTTTCATGAACCACGAATGCGAGTGTGATCTCCACGCAACATTTTTCTGAGGCATGACACGCGGCGTCCTGAAGGGTAAATTTCTGAGACTACACCGCTTTCCTTCGCACAATGCTCTAAGAGAGACATTGATGTTGTATTCCACTACATGGTGCATCTGCTATATTCATGATCATCCCCTTTATCAGCGAACGCAATTCACTGTGCTATTGTTAAAGAGCAGTCACACTCATGGCATTGTCTATATCTTGGGGATTAGCTTATCATTCACTTAATGGCCGTATTGTATCATTCATCACTTGCCAAACTCCTCCTTCACCCTCAAAGGCGTAGCAATCACAATCCTCCACCACGTCTGAGACACACAATACAACAAAATATTTGGCCTCAAATTTGAGAGCCCTTCCCTGGACTGAGTTATTCCTTCACCAGCAGCACGCCACCACTTGGGGTACTCAGGGCCTCCCTAACAAAGCATTCCCCAAAGGGAGCCGCTGCACCGCAAAGAAGCAGAGCGGCAGCCACACACCTCGCGGCACCGACGGAGAAGTCCCGATGTCAACTCCACCGCCTTCTGTCCACCACTGGATGAGAAGACAGGTACACGCGGCGCCTCCCGCACGCTGAGCTGAACGCCGTGCGAAGCTTTACGTAAAGTTTCGCTCACACGTGGCCTCCCCTC
>NC_087156.1:4460000-4465000 GCF_035594125.1 Scylla paramamosain
GTGTGTGTGTGTGTGTGTGTGTGTGTGTGTGTGTAGCATTAATTTCTATGGTTCCAGTACATGCCAAGGCTTCCCCTCAACTTCCCCGCTCATTCTTCGCAACTGCCCGCCTATTTCAACACACCCAAACTTCTCGTCTCATAATTCCTTTCAGCTGTCTGTCTGCTTCGCCTTCGCTCACCAAAGATGACAGGGAAGTATATGCGGAGATAAAGAGTGGCCAGGAATAGACGGATAGCCGAAATATGAGTAGCATACGTACACCTTCCACCACTTTTTTCTACAAAGCATTTTTCATGATAATATTGCACGCTCCAATTAACGACCATCACGCAATACGTAACACACAAAACCCACAAGTAAGAAGCATCGTGGCACAGTACAAGGTCCCTCCTGTAGATGCGCTGACAAATATACCATGTGAGAGGTGATGAGGTACTGACCTGGTGGATTGTTGTTGTGGTTGATGGTCCAAGTGACGGCGGTGCAGGCGGCCACGTCCTTGCCGCCCTTACAGCACGACCACTGGTTCCTGATGAAGGCACCCTCGTGATACCAGTCCGACAGACACTCGTTAGCCGCCACCACTGAAGACAGAGACAGACACGCCTTATTTATCCTGTTATGGTGGTGCAAATCTATGCTGGTCCCATGACACGTGTATGTGTGTTTGTCCGTACGTGTGTATACATGCACTTCACCACGTCACGGATCACTCACTTCTCCATTACATAAATATGAACACCACTGAGCGACACTATCATACTTCCATTGCACCATTTTATGCATCTCCTAACTTCCTCATCTCTCTCTCTCTCTCTCTCTCTCTCTCTCTCTCTCTCTCTCTCTCTCTCTCTCTCTCTCTCTCTCTCTCTCTCTCACACACACACACACACACACACACACACACACACACACACACACACACACACACACACACACACGCACTGCAGCCTCTCTTCCACCCACACACCTCGATCCCACACTTCCGATACTCACACTGCCACCGCCACGCACCCATACCCGTCCACCACCACTTGGGGTTCGGCTCAGGGTACACGCTGGCATCATCTCCTCTGCCTTGCGAGAAACAGAAGGAGCACCAGGCGAAGGAGCGACCCATCCATAGACAAATAAAAAAAAGTACTATTACACAGACACCAGCATGACAGTACTCACATCTTCGCAGGTAGCCGAGCCACTCGTCCCGCTCGTAACCACTGACGGCGGCGATGTAGAGCACGTACTGTTCCTTCTCTTCGGAGAGGTAGCACAGCTGGAACACGTAGTCCCTCTGGAAGACTACACTGTTCACGCACTCCACCGCCACCACGCGACTCAACTCCACGCGGCCACGCTCTTTCCGCCTCCCACTCTGTTGACAGGTAGAGACAGACGAGGGTGTGACAGACGCCGCAAGGTGGAGAGAACGACTGAGTATAGGTGTGGAGAGAGAGAGAGAGAGAGAGAGAGAGAGAGAGAGAGAGAGAGAGAGAGAGAGAGAGAGAGAGAGAGAGAGAGAGAGAGAGAGAGAGAGAGAGAGAGAGAGAGAGAGAGAGAGAGAGAGATATGGAGCTAGACAAAAAAAAATACTTTCATTGTAGTAGTTGTATTCATATTCTCTCACTTTTCACACTCATTCACAGCGCTCACTTTCATCTCATTCGCTTCCAACAACACTGACGCTCTTCTCATGCCTCACTCACTCACTCACCCATCCTCACGCTCATCCAGTCCTTATCACTGCATTCATTCACACTCACACTCTACTCACGACTCACTTCGACACACGATATATTTCTCTCTCTCTCTCTCTCTCTCTCTCTCTCTCTCTCTCTCTCTCTCTCTCTCTCTCTCTCTCTCTCTCTCTCTCTCTCTCTCTCTACTCCTGTTCAATGTTTGTTTGCTACTTTTTTTTTCCGCCTCTTTCTTTTTATATAATTTTGTCATTTGCTTCTTCTGTACTTTCTCCTTTTGTTCCTCTTACTATTTTCCTCCTCCTCCTCCTCCTCCTCCTCTCAAACTAACTGCTCGTAGGTTAAAACTTGACAGAGTTAGATTTTAAGAAGATAGGAAGGAATTGGTTCTCACAGAGCGGTAGATGAATTGAACAGACTCAGTAATCGCTTTGTTAGTACCGAGTCATTAGGAAATTTAAAAGAAAGTTACACATACTTATGGATGAGGATGATAAGTCACAGACGTTCAGGATGTAAACACTTCACGCAGGTAAGCCACAGAACGCCTGACTTCTGGTCTCTCTAAATCAAAAGTTTTCGTCTCATCAACTCATCTCATCTAACTGACTGTCTTCAGCCTCTTTCTCATCGCCACAGTGTTGCATCTCTTGCTGTCTTCTACCGCTATTTTCATGCGAACTGCTCTACTTATCTTGCTAACTGCATGCCTCCCCTCCTTCCGCAGCCTCGCTGCACAAGACTTTCTTCTTTCTCTCATTCCTATTCTGTCCACCTCTCTAATGCAAGAGTTAACCAGTACTCTCAATTATTCATCTCTTTCTCTAGTAAACTCTGGAACTCCCTGCCTACTTCTATATTTCCTCCTTCTTATGACTCGAACTCCTTCAAGAGGGAGGATTTAAAACACTTATCCTTCAGTTTTCGATGATTCTCTTGACATCTCTTTTGGGACTGACACCTAAGTTATATTTTTTTTCTCCTTTGTTTCCCTTGGCCAGTGACCTTCTTATGTAAAAAAAAAAAAAAAATGGAAATATGTAGGTATGGATCATACGAGCAAGCCTGACCGCCTTTTGCAGCTTCCCTTATTTCCTTGTCTTTTTATTTATTTTTTTTTAAGAAAAATGCAATAAGTAATAATCTCTTCTTTCTCCTTCCCCACGTAGATAATAAAAAAACTTGTAAGGTTGTGACCCATGTAGAGACCACAGGGCAAACCAGCAGAACTTGACTATGCTACATCTGAACTGAATTTTAAAAGATATTGTCACCATGAATCAGCTGTTAGGGGCGGCATGAGGTTTTCTCAGCTAGACACAACAACCCTTACACAACCCATGCAAGTCGGGATCTTTGTATAAATTTACGAGAAAAAAAAAACAAGGTGAATCAACAATAAGCACAAACACAATTTTCTGCACAGGAAGACTTATCGGAATGAACGCCAGCCCAACTTTTAGTAACAGCAATCAGATAGTCAGATTCACCATTAATACAAAGCACGCCGAAGTAACAGCTGGCAGGGAAAAGATGCAATTTGGACAAGCAAACACCAATAAACCATAAAAAAATAAATAAATAAAATAAAAATCTCAATAATGTACAACCTCATAAAGGTCAGCGAGTCCTGCTGCAACAGACGAGGTGATCTCAAGGACTTAGGCTCGAGTTCATGTGGAAAGTTTACGTAGCAGAATCACCTTGGATAGAACTTGGATGTACCTGAGTGAAAATTATACAGAGGCTTCCTTCATCCTTCCACACTTCACTCAGGAAGCCCACCACCACCGCCGCCGCCACCACCACCACCTCTCTCTCTCTCTCTCTCTCTCTCTCTCTCTCTCTCTCTCTCTCTCTCTCTCTCTCTCTCTCTCTCTCTCTCTCTCTCTCTCTCTCTCTCTCTCTCTCTCTCTCTACAGGTCATTGGCCATCAATCATTCATCAAAAGTGTCTGAATGGCTCCTGTCTTGGCCACTCACGGACTCATTCACTTTTACACCAGCCTTTTCTTTTGCCTTTTCTTCCTCCTCCTTTTCATGCTGCTATTTCTCCTCCTGGTCTGTCTTGTCGTCAATGTCCTTACGGTTTGTGAAAATCGTCCCTCCCGATTTTTCCCACCCCCCATTTTCCTTCAGTGATTTGGTTGTCTTTGGCAGGAAATAGGTGAGCTGTCTTTTGCAGGTGTGTGTGTGTGTGTGTGTGTGTGTGTGTGTGTGTGTGTGTGTGTGTGTGTGTGTGTGTGTGTGTGTGTGTGTGTGTGTGTGTGTGTGTGTGTGTGTGTACGAAATATGCTTCAGCAGGTCTTGACAAGTGAAAATATTATTACATCTCTCTCTCTCTCTCTCTCTCTCTCTCTCTCTCTCTCTCTCTCTCTCTCTCTCTCTCTCTCTCTCTCTCTCTCTCTCTCTCGACGTGATGAAAAGAAAAGATGTAAAAATGAGAGGACTTACATTTTCTACGGTACGCTGAACACAACATTTTCCTACTTTTCCTCGCAACATTTTCCCTTCCTCTGCTACTGCCATGAGTGGGTAAAGTATTTCAAGAGGTACGCACCTCGCCGCTGCCCCTTTGTTCTAATTTCTAAAGGTTTTCCATCCCAATATCTTCATTTCCTTTGTTCACCCACGCCAATCTCTCTCTCTCTCTCTCTCTCTCTCTCTCTCTCTCTCTCTCTCTCTCTCTCTCTCTCTCTCTCTCTCTCTCTCTCTCTCTCTCTCTCTTCTAAACGCTGCTCTTTCCAATATCTTTCCTCCTCCTCCTCCTCCTCCTCCTCCTCCTCCTCCTCCTCCTCCTCCTCCTCGTCTTGGTATGTGGACGACTGTATTTCTTCTCAAGGAATCTGATCTCCCTGCCTTACATAGTATCAGCCCGTCCGTTGCCAGTGTCGCAGGGCCAGGACTCCACGCCACGGTCACGGTGACACACAAACTTATATTACGGACACAAACCGCAAAACCAAGACACTAATAAAACATAGCAAGAAAAACCTCTAAGAATCTATAATGGCAGAAGTCAGTCAGTCAAATCCCACAAGAGTTTTTAGTGAAATATAAACAGTAAGAAAAAGTGCTCACGTGTAGCGTCCGAGTACGAGTGTGGTAATGAAAAGAATGACGTGGTGGCCGTTCTTAATAATTTCATCACGCTAGTATTTACTGGCAAACACTGTACACCAACCCAACCTCTTGAGATCAGAACAGAAATAATAGAAAGCTCGATCATCACAGAAAAAAATATTCGGCACTCCAATGAAAAGAATAAAACAAAAATAAAACTCTGGGACCCGACACAGTTTCA
>NC_087156.1:4467500-4470000 GCF_035594125.1 Scylla paramamosain
ACTTATCCATCCTCCCTCCCTCTCGTCTTTCTTTTCTCCCTCCCTTCCTCCCTCAATCCCTCCCTCCCTCACTCCCTCCCTCCCTCCCTCCCTCCCTCCAAGATCCAAGCGAGACAAGAGGAAACAGCAGAAGACAAAGCCAGGAGAGAGAGAGAGAGAGAGAGAGAGAGAGAGAGAGAGAGAGAGAGAGAGAGAGAGAGAGAGAGAGAGAGAGAGAGAGATGGAAGGAAAAAGAAAAGAGGGAAGGAAAAGTTTAGTTTTTCTTCCTCTTCCCTTAACTTTGGTTTTCACGTGAAGGGAATATTCTCTCTCTCTCTCTCTCTCTCTCTCTCTCTCTCTCTCTCTCTCTCTCTCTCTCTCTCTCTCTCTCTCTCTCTCTCTCTCTCATAAGGATGGAAAAAAATAACCCGCTTGTCAAAAATAGGAGAGCCAAGCAAACACTCCGACCAGCACGTAATTTCCAGTCTCTCTCTCTCTCTCTCTCTCTCTCTCTCTCTCTCTCTCTCTCTCTCTCTCTCTCTCTCTCTCTCTCTCTCTCTCTCTCTCTATCTATCTATCTATCTATCTATCTATATCTATCTAGCTATCTGTCTATCTATTTATCTATTTGTCTGTTTATGTGTCTATCTGTTTTTTCGTATGACTGTCTATCTATCTATTTATTTGTCTGTCTATTTGTTTACCTGTTTGTATCTATCTATTTATATTTTTTTTTTCCGTCACACTGCTTCTCACATGCTATACCTTCCGCTACCGACATGAATTCACACACACACACACACACACACACACACACACACACACACACCTTGGCACCCACAGACAGGCCCTAATGATATTTAAACAGGGTAAATGGCACGCAAACACGCTCTGAACCGCGTCAAACACCACGTTAACCACCACCGGGACCCAACACGCAAGATTATTCACACTCCGAAAGTAGGGAGATAGAAAACGTAGATAAGTATATTCCTAAGTAGGTATTTTAATAGAGATGGATGGATGGATGGTAACTCTCAACTCTCAACAGGACACATCGACTTGCCCCACCCATGACCTTTGTGTGTTTAGATGTGATGCACTTCCCCTCTGTCTTATCACTCATCGAAGCAGTGAAGTCATAGGAGGTGAATTCTAAAGACGGTTAACTGATGGGTTCCTTAGTAGTCCATAAACTGTTGCAGGTCGAGTGATCAGGTTGTTAGTGTCGAGGCAAGAAGGAGCTTTATAAAACAACTAGAGAAGGGGGATGATGTGTGGCTGTCAATAGGTGTCTTTTTACATAGGGAATGCCACGTGTAGCTTCTTGCAGCTTCTATATTTTCTTACGTTTTTTTTTTTTTTTGTTCTCACACTGACCGTTCACTTGGGTCTATCTATGCCACAGTAATATAAAATGCCTAGTCATGAACATACACAAAAAAAAATATAATAATAACAATTTCGTGCATATTTATTCAGACAAGTTTTTTTTTTTTCACTCACAATATCTGAAGGCAAAATTTCCACGCATCGACGACACTTAAAGAAAAACTGCTCCCCTTGAAGCTGATGATGGCAATGAAGGCGATGGCGAGCGAGGAGGAAAGAAAGTAACCAAGAGCGAGAAATGTGATGAAATAAGAGTAACGCAGGTTGAAAGATGAAACGAAAAAGATCAGGATGTAAAGGAACAGAAGGAAGAAAAGGAGGAGGAGGAGGAGAATAAAGGGGAATAAGAAAAAGAGAGAGTAAGAAGTTGGTTGAGAGCACATGTATTTTTCTCCTCACTCATGGGGCAGTTGTTGTCTTTGTGGCGAAAGTATGACAAGGAGGAGGAGGAGGAGGAGGAGGAGGAGGAGGAGGAGGAGGAGGAGGAGGAGGAAGAGCACAAAGAACATACAGTGAAAGAAAGGATAACACAGACAAAAACTCGTCCCCACCCACTGCCTGTTTCAGTCAGGGCTGGCGGGAAGTGACGAAATGCTATGGAGCGTGGAGGAACTGCGTGGAGGGCGGCGAGATAACAACTGCTACTTCCATCTGGCGAGTGACAACCAACAGGGGAGATAACAACTGCTACTTCCATCTGGCGAGTGACAACCAACAGGGGAGATAACAACTGCTACTTCCATCTGGCGAGTGACAACCAACAGACGAGATAACAACTGCTACTTCCATCTGGCGAGTGACAACCAACAGACGAGATGACAACTGCTACTTCCATCTGGCGAGTGACAACCAACAGGGGAGATAACAACTGCTACTTCCATCTGGCGAGTGACAACCAACAGGGGAGATAACAACTGCTACTTCCATCTGGCGAGTGACAACCAACAGACGAGATGACAACTGCTACTTCCATCTGGCGAGTAACAACCAACAGACGAGATAACAACTGCTACTTCCATCTGGCGAGTGACAACCAACAGACGGGATAACAACTGCTACTTCCATCTGGCGAGTGACAACCAACAGGGGAGATGACAACAACTGCTACTTGAATCTGACGAGTGACAAC
>NC_087156.1:4485000-4500000 GCF_035594125.1 Scylla paramamosain
GGAGGAAGAGCAGGAGGCAGGAACAAAAAAGAGACAGGAATGAAAGGCCCAGAGAATGAACCAAAAAGGGAACTTAAGAAAGGACTGTGGAGAAGCGAGGAGAAGAAAGGAGATAGAGAAAAAATCGTTGAGGAGAAAGAACTACAGAGATGAGAATGTAGGACGCGGGCAAAGTAATTAGAGCAACACAGAAAACAAGAGAGAAAAGACCTGGGGAGAGAGAGAGAGAGAGAGAGAGAGAGAGAGAGAGAGAGAGAGAGAGAGAGAGAGAGAGAGAGAGAGAGAGAGAGAGAGAGAGAGAGAGAGACTACAAATATTATATCAACATCATCATCATCATCATCAACAACAACAACAACAACAACAACAACGAAAACAACAACGACATGACAACGTTTGAGTCTCTCTCTCTCTCTCTCTCTCTCTCTCTCTCTCTCTCTCTCTCTCTCTCTCTCTCTCTCTCTCTCTCTCTCTCTCTTTAATCCACCAACTCCTAATCTTCCCTCCTACCTCCCTCTCTATCTCTCTTCAGCTTTCCTCTTCCTTCTCTCCCTTCCTCCCTTCCATCCCGCCTCTCCTCCTCCTCCTCCTCCTCCTCCTCCTCCTCCTCCTCCTCCTCCTTTCCCATGTACACGTCTAACTTTCCTCAATAGAACTTCCACTTTTTTTTTTTACTATCCGGGAGTTAAGGAATTTCTCTCTCTCTCTCTCTCTCTCTCTCTCTCTCTCTCTCTCTCTCTCTCTCTCTCTCTCTCTCTCTCTCTCTCTCTCTCTCTCTGGTGTTTTGTCCGTCTTGAAAGTAAATGTGCCTTTCATCTTCCGAGACTAATAACTTGTGGAGTGGTAGTAGAGCTCTCTCTCTCTCTCTCTCTCTCTCTCTCTCTCTCTCTCTCTCTCTCTCTCTCTCTCCTCAGAAAGTATCTGCAGAGTAAGTATTTATAACATCGACGGGTCTACATCTGCGAGGTTCGACAGAATGAAGTTGGCGGAGCGGGTGACTGGCGGGGCGGGGCGTGACGCAAATGAAGCACGGTGTACGCAAGTGACCGTCAAGGAACCTCTGGGACACCTAATGGGGCATCGATCCCTAACCCGATACACGCCCCACCGACTTAAAGAAAAAATATGCATGTAAGAAGACATTAGTGAGAGAATGAAGGGAACAAAACTTAATGAATTTACGGGTGTGTTTTGTGTGCATTGACTCCTGTGTGTTGTGTGACCGTAACTGTGTCGCTGTGCTAATTTGGTGTGTACACTTTTGTGTAGACCCGAGGTGAAACTGTTCTGAAAAAGAGGGTGACTGGAAGACATATAAAGAGGTATATAAATCAAAATAACGCATCACACAGGTGACCCTGATCTGTCAAAAACTTTACAACATTAAAATTGAAAATCACGCACAAAAAAAAAAAAAGAAAGAAAGAAAGGAAGTGTTTGTGGCGCCCCGAAGCTTGAAGGCAAGGCGTTTCTGTGGAGTACCGCCTGTGTTTCATGAAACACTTTCATCAAGCAACACCTCTGCGGGTCCTTCTTTACAGCCAGGTTACAGGAGTCACGTCGACCGTCGGATACATATAACGAGACATGGACTCTGTGACCAATACCTTAATCTAAAAAGCAAAAATAATAATACAAAAGTATTCTAGAAAGAATAAGCGCATGCACGCCGGTATTACTTATGAACGGAATGAGAGTTGCGCAATATATATACGTATATATGTGATCAAGGATGATAAGCAGTCAGGGAGGCAACACAGCCATGCTGTACACAAAAAAGTCCTCAGTGGCTACACTTTATGAAGACATTAAAAAATATACAAATAGACAAGAATATCAAACTCATTCTACAAATCTACAGTCAAACATGTACCAAGTCTCTCTATTGCGATGTTACAGTAAATGACAGGATGTGGGAAAACTCAATGAAACAGAACAGCACAGGAACTACGAGGAAATGAGACGTCCCTTCATGACTTGAATAACAATAATATGATCTAAATGGTGGAAAACATAATGACAGATGAACACCATCCACGTCATGAATAATATATATTTTCGCCATCCGAAAAATGACTAGCTTTGCATGAGGCAATTCCTACTAAGTGATATTATTCAACTTTTTGTTTTAATGAACATATCTTCATATTGTCAAGACGATACACAACAGTCAGGTAACGTGTAAGTTGATCCGTGGTGTAGTACTGATTAAAGATTATCTTTGATGTTTGTATGTGTAATGAGACGTGAGAAATTTTAAACTATCGTTATACTATTAAACAATCTCTCTCTCTCTCTCTCTCTCTCTCTCTCTCTCTCTCTCTCTCTCTCTCTCTCTCTCTCTCTCTCTCTCACACACACACACACACACACACACACACACACACACACAAACCAACTTATTAACCATTCTTTCATTTAAAGCCTCATTTTCACCCTAACACCTCTCATCATCTTTGCCATGAGTATCACTACTATCACCACCACCACCAGTATCACCCATCACTACCACCACCACCACCACCACCACCAGTTGGATATCACAAGAATCATCAGCCTTCCTTGTGAGTGGCGGCTAGAAACAACTGTATGTGACAACTGCTGACCAAGTACTTTTCTCTGCAACACTTCGAGCCGCACCTCCTCTGTTTTCAAAAGACTCTAATTGAAGTGTCACGATTTTTAGGGGCGTTTTTATGATCCTAGTGACAAACTGACAAAATTTCTACATTATTAACAGCAGGAACACTCTTGACAACCCGGCTGATCATCACCGTGGCCTTTGAAAATAGTCGTGGTGAGAGAGCAAAGCGCTTCTAAATATTGGGCTAGGGAAGAGGCTGTAGGCGGGATGAATGTTTAAAGCACATGGGGCTGCTTGGTGGGTGTGTATTGTCACCTGACTTGTGACACTGTGTGGGGTTTTTGTGAAGATGTTATTGATTTGTTTCATTTTATAGTAATTATGTAATTTCATAAGGAAAAGTTGATATGAAAGTTTAGCTCCTCCTCCTCCTCCTCCTCCTCCTCCTCCTCCTCCTCCTCCTCCTACGGGCGTAACTGACACCTCCAGCCGTACACTTGCACAATACACACACTACACTAATACCCTACCATGCAAGGTGTGTGAACCCATCCATTGAAAAAAGTAGCTGTAGGTTGCACTTTATTTCTTTTCACTTTCAATATAAATAAGTAAAGAGGGTAAAGAAGTAAAAAACGATTACATGGGGAAGAAATACGAGTGGAAGGAAAGAAAAGGCAACAACAGGTGGATGTCAAGGCAGGAGCATACATGATAATGATCAAGAGTGGGTCAAGCCAGGTCATGAGGGCAGGGTAGGTGGAGAGAGGCCTGAGGACACGGTAGGTGGGGAGAAACCTTTGTCTTTACTATCTCATTTTCCTATTTTGAATCTGACAGTGCAAATTAAAGAATAAATGTACTAAATAAAAGAAAAAAACAATATAAAGAGCAAACGTTTTTTCTAATATTTTCTTTTTATTTAATTATTTTTTACATAACTTTTTTCATTAAGTGGAAGCCTTTCCCAAGTGCACAAGCAGACGGGCTATTCAAGCTTTCTTAACGTAAACATTAACTAAGCTGGCCAAGCCGACGGGAAGTCTTTTTTTATTTATTGTTCCTTTATTTATTTTTTTTTTTTCGGGGTGGGATATGGGGGGAAGCAGCAATTAAAAGAGAGGGAAGGGGCATTTACGATACATTTCGGCAGCCCTGAGCAGCTTCTTTTACACGCAAAGCGACAACACACATCACCAATGAACCAGAAGCACTGAGTCGATCAAGTACGGTGAAGCATATCAAACAAACTACTCTCTCTCTCCCTAAAACTATTTCGTGACATTGGGCAATAGAATAAATAAGCTTTGGACAAAAAAAATAAAATAAAATAGAATAATATAAATCATTAAAAAGGCCTGGGAACAACAACCAACAGTAGATGGTTGCAATATACTATAGTGGGAGACAAGATTGAGAATGTGAACACATTGACAGTACGAGTCTGAAGTCCGGAAGCCACATCCTGCAAGATAACAGAGAGAGAGAGAGAGAGAGAGAGAGAGAGAGAGAGAGAGAGAGAGAGAGAGAGAGAGAGAGAGAGAGAGAGAGAGAGAGAGAGAGAGAGAGAGAGAGAGAGAGAGAGAGAGAGAGAGAGAGAGAGAGAGAGAGAGAGAGAGAGAGAGAGAGAGAGAGAGAGAGAGAGAGAGAGAAAGAGAGAGACATAGGCAAACAAATAGAAACAGACAGACAGACAGACAGACAGACAGACAGACAGACAGACAGACAGACAGACAGACTGACTGACTGACTGACTGACTGACTGACTGACTGACTGACTGACTGACTGACTGACTGACTGACTGACTGACTGACTGACTGACAGACAGACAGACAAGCAAGGACAAGAAGCAAGACAAAGAAAAACAACACACACACACACACACACACACACACACACACACACACACACACACACACACACACACACACACACACACACACACACACACACAGAGAGAGAGAGACAGGCAGATACACAGACAGATAGACAGACAAACAGACAGAGACAGACAGACAATCAAGGACAAGAAGAAAGACAGTGACAAAGACAATGACAAAAACAACACACACACACACACACACACACACACACACACACACACACACACACACACACACACACACACACACACACACACCTGCACAGTAATCTAACTACGCAAGCCCGTGGTCAGAAACGGAGCAGCCTTCTACGTACACTTACCATCACTATGTTTAGCGCTCTTACTGAGGACCACACTCTAAAACACTTCTGCGCCGCACATCCACTACATTCAAAAAGGCTCAAGTCGAAGTGGCACGGGTTTTTTTTTGTGTGTTTTTACGATTCCAGAGACAGATTAACAAGATTTCTACATTGTTCGCAGGAGAAACACTCGTGGGAACCAGAATGATCATCTCTGTGGCCTTAGAAAATATTTGTTGTGAGAGAGCAAAGCCAGCCTCAATCTTCAAGTCTTCTGATCTAATGGTGGCCTCCGGTACCCAGGAAGCAATCATTTAATACAAAGTCTCAGCAAGGAACTGTGTCATGGCGAGGAAATATGGCCCATTCTCATCAAAGCAGAGAAAAAAAACATCTTAAATTGCATGTATAAATCCGCGCGGGCTGCAGAGACAATGATTCACCCTGATTAATACTCGTGTTCTGAAACGCTCTGCTCTCACGACGACTGTTTTCAAAGGCCACAGAGATGATTAACCAGGTTTTTAAGAGTAGTCTTCCCAGTTAATAATGTAGAAATCTCGTTAATATGTCACTAAAACCATGAAAAACACACTTAAAAACACGTGTAACTTCAACTGCAACCTTTTGAATGCAGTAGCGTTCCGGCGCATCAGTACACTTGAGAATGTGATCCTTAATTAAAGCGACAAGTGACACGCTCCCACAGCATCCGCAGGAAAGGAATAGTTTACCCAGAGGGGATGTAATGAATGAACCTGGTGACGCAGAACTAACCCTATTCACTCCTGAGTACATATAAATGCTGCTCACGTATCTACACAAATGAGGGATTGCGCCTCTGTCCAGTTCTTGCGAGAGTGTTTGGGTGTACTGGAAAGCGCTAGGGAGTAAAGAGTTCCCACTTTCAGCATTGGTTGTGTCGGATGTGTAGCCTTGTCTGTCTAGTAAAAAAAAACGATTGTCCAATATAAATGCCCATATATTATTGTTGTCACATTACCTTTACACGGTGTAGGTTCTGTAATTGGGTTTTGTACTTGGGTTCTAGTTAGGCACGGCGTGGTTGACTATTACGAAATATTAGTCTTACATTACGAAAAAAATAATAAAAATAAATTGTCCTTTCCTATCAATGTTTTGCTACAACATTCTGCAGTGTTTAGTCAATTAATATTACCCAAGCTCCTTACCATGTCAGTTATATAATTCTTTAAGTTTCGGAGCTATTCCTTGCATTACAATTGTCAAGAATGCTATCCGTCTATTCGAGCGACCCTAGCAAAATCATCAAGCAGCATCCTAACCTAACCTAACCTAACCTAAACCTAAACCTTCACTACGAGGCTCACGAGTGTAGCAGGAGCCGCCACACTACACTACAGATGATGCGTGACTACTGACGAAGCCACCACCATCACCTCAAGAGTGTGAAGGAAGAGTTTGGATCAAGAGGGATAAAGCTTTGTCCTCTGTTACATGATTAACTTTCCTCGGTCTTTTCTCATCCAGGGTCTCATCCAGAAAGTTTTCCACCGATTGATAGTGATGTTTTGCACCCATCAACTCATCTCACTGAAAGATAGGCCCGTGTTCAGAAACGCCTTGCTCTCTCACCACGACCGTTTTCCAAGGCCACAGACATGATTTGCCGGGTTCTGACGAGTGTTTCTTCTGTTAATAATGTAGAAATCATGTTAATATGTCACTAAATATGTAAAAAAATAAATAAATAAATAAATAAATAAAATAAAAAAAATTCCGTGTGACATCAACTAAAGCCTTTCGAAAATAGTGGAAATGTGACAAGTTTTTCGAGATTATATCCCTTAGATCCAAAGTAACCTCTCTTCGAATTACCGGACAAAAGCCTCACGCCAACCTTCACCAATGATCTCTCTTGGCTGCCTGTCTAGTCCAAGCCTCGCCAGTAAAACTCCGCGCCTCATCTTCATCTACGGCAATAGGTGTCTGTCTGCCCTGCCTCTTACAGTTAATTACAATGCGTTAGTTACTTTATAACGTTACATGAATGGATATGTAGGTGGCGTCCCTTGGCGGTTCCCATCACGGACTGGCGGAGCTACGCGTTCTGTGATAGTTACATATATCTATTTAACTACTGTATTTGTATAGCACTATGATCACTATGCTGTGAATCCCACGGCCCTGAGCTAAACACCTTGACTAATAATGTAACTCACCAGCCTTCGCATCCCGCCATAGTTGCTCGAATCCTGACGGGCCCATAATCGCCATACTGTAATTTTTTTTTTTTTTTTTTTGTGTTTAAATGTTTTGTTAGCTAGCAAGGTCAGCACAAATTCCTCACATTTGTATAACAGGTGATTTTTATTTTCTTCTTACTTCCGCAATGTTGACAGGTATCCAAGGTGCGCGGGGCATTTGTGGTGGTGTGTACTGATACTGTACCAGCTGTGAGTAGTGGTGGTGGTGGTGGTGGTGGTGGTGGTGGTGGTGGTGGTGGTGGTGATGATGAATATGATGACGATCAATAATAATAATAATCATAATCTTAATAATAATAATAATAACAATAATAAGAAGAAGAAGAAGAAGAAGAAGAAGAAGAAGAAGAAGAAGAAGAAGAAGAAGAAGAAGAAGAAGAAGAAGAAGAAGAAGAAGAAGAAGAAGAAGAAGAAGAAGAAGAAGAAGAAGAAGAAGAAGAAGAAGAAGAAGAAGAAGAAGAAGAAGAAGAAGAAGAAGAAGAAGAAGAAGAAGAAGAAGAAGAAGAAGAAGAAGAAGAAGAAGAAGAAGAAGAAGAAGAAGAAGAAGAAGAAGAAGACGAAGAAGAAGAAGAAGAAGAAGAAGAAGAAGAAGAAGATGATGATGATGACAACGATGATGATGACGATGATAGTGGTGTTAACTGGTTAAGGAAGAGGAAAACGAACTTTGCGGGGATCCAGTGGTGTGTGTGTGTGTGTGTGTGTGTGTGTGTGTGTGTGTGTGTGTGTGTGTGTGTGTGTGTGTGTGTGTGTGTGTGTGTGTGTGTGTGTGTGTGTTTCTAGCTTCACCTGACCAATTAATGACTTTTACAGGTAGTCATGCAGTTTCCTTTTTTTTTTTTTTTCTTACGTGTTGCCAATAACTTTTTTTTTCCCCTTCAGGCAATAGGAATGAAATGTTGGAGGGTTTTAGACGAGGTGGTGGTGGTGGTGGTGGTCAATCATATAAAAAAAACACATGTAGTAGTAGTAGTAGTAGTAGTAGTAGTAGTAGTAGTAGTAGTAGTAGTAGTAGTAGTAGTAGTAGTAGTAGTAGTAGTAGTAGTAGTAGTAGAAGTAGCAGTAGTTCAGCAGCTGCAGTATAATCAGCAATTTAGTAGTTAGTTTCCTCCAGCCCTTTAATACTTTCATGCTAACCCCACGTACGAGAATTTCACACAAAATAACCTTCCCCCAAGACAAATTAATAAAATCCCCAACCTAACCACACGTCATTCAGATCACCCTTCAGCCACACCTGTCCATAAATAACCATCAACTAATAACAGCCCACCCACACCTACCTTACAACCCCACCTGGATGCCTTACACCTGTCCATACAATACTCAAAAGATCAATACATCCTCATTCAGATCTACCCAATAACCACGCCAGTCCTTAAACAACTGCCAACTAATAATACCCGACCTACACCTGCCCTATAAGCACACCTGGATGCCTTACACCTGTTCCTGCAGCACAACCTTCCCCAGCTTCACCTGTCATCAGCCCACCTGAGTATCTGCGGCTCCGTCAAGCCCGGACAGCGGGGAAACAAAGGTCTTTTGTACTCGTGTATCGATCTACGCCTGCATTAATCTCAAGATGTATGGAGCTTCCTGCGGGGGGAGGAAGGGATGAGGGGAAGGGAGATGGAAAGGGAACAAACAGGAGGGAAGGGAGAGGATTTGGGATGGGGGCAAAGATGGAGAAGTGGACTAGAGGAGGGTGAAAATTAAGGAAAGGAGTGGAATAAGAAGGATGAGAGGGATGGATGTGAAGAGGAGGAGGAGGAGGAGGAGGAGGAGGAGGAGGAGGAGGAGGAGGAGGAGGAGGAGGAATACAAAGGAAGACCAAACAGCAACAGACCCTGAGGTCCTTACGAGGTTGATTGGGTAACTATTCTACTCTATTTGTAAGAGAGACAGGATAGCACAGGAGAAGGCTCCTCCCCCACCCCACTCATCCCTCCAGCCGATGCTGGAAGGAAAAAGAAAATGGTACCATGTTGTATCGAAGAACATGGAATCTGAGAGAAAAGTAGAGAGATGAGGTCTACTTCTACTACATATAATCTACATACAATCCTAACATTTTTGTCATCTGATGAGGCGTTTCTTCTTTAAAAGTTTTGATTCACAGAAGTACATTTAACTAGATGATTATAATGATGGATGAATTGCTCTGTAAGGACTCGATTCCTTTCACCATTACGGTGACGGGGTCAGCAGTAAGTCGCCCGGGAACAAGCCATCACTAAGGTCTCTTTAATCCTTAATTTTTGTTACATAATAATTTTTTCCTTCCTTAGTGAAATAAACCTAAATCAAGTGACAGGCAGTAAGGAGTAAACGTGTTCGTTATTCAGACATGAACAAAGATAACCGGGGATTACTTTCTAGATACTTGTCAAGACGGGCTTTAAATGAGCCAACAGTACCTGAGTTAACGACGCTTGATGGAAGATAATTCCAAATATTTATGACACGACTGAAGAAAAAATATTTCGATTCATTTGTTTGAAATCGCTTACCTGTTATTCTGAAGCCATCGTTTCTTGTAACATTAGGCTGGTTGAGTGCTAGGAAGAGTTCAGGTTTTATATTTGTGAAGCTCTTAAAAATTTTGTAAAGCAATATCAGATCCTCTCTTACTTTGCGTTTGGATAGGGAGAATAGATTTAGTTCTTTAAGGCGTTCCTCGTAAAGTTTATTGCAAAGCCTTGGGATATTTTTTTGTTATTCTACGTTGTATTTTTTTTTTTTTCTATTTTCTCGATATCCTTTTTGTAGTAGGGTGACCAAAACTGTACGTTGTATTCAAGATAAAGACGTATGAGTGAGTTGTACAAGGCCAAAAATGATTTTCTCTGATTTAAAGGTGAAAGACCTTCCTGTGAAGCCTACTAATTTACTGGCATTTCTGACGACTTCGGTGCAATCCTTGCTTGGTTTAAGATGTGTTGACACTAAAACTCCCAGATATTTTTCAGTATCCACACTTTTGATGGGGGTGTTACTCATTTTATAATTAACCTGCGGATTACTATTTCCAATATGTAATGCGTGGCATTTATCAAAATTAAAGTTCATAAGCCACTTTCCAGACCATTCAATGAGTGTCTATGTCTTTTTACAAAATCCGGCGTTGGTTTGGTGAGTCAGCCTTGCTGGCAATATTAGTATCATCTGCGAATTTTGACAATTCACTTATTATCCCTTCGTCTATGTCACTGTTATATATATATATATATATATATATATATATATATATATATATATATATATATATATATATATATATATATATATATATATATATATATATATATATATATATATATATATATATATATATATATATATATATATATATATATATATATATATATATATATATATATATATATATATATATATATATATATATATATATATATATATATATATATATATATTATGAATAGTATAGGACCTAAGACTGATCCTTGAGGAACGCCACTACTTACATTGATCCAATTTGAAGAATTACCATCAATTAGTACTCGCTGTCTCCGGTGTGTCAACCAATCCTTTATCCACGCAGCGAGGTCACCTGATGTGCCGTGAGCTTTAACTTTATGTAGGAGGCGCTTAGGAGGAACTTTATCAAATGTTTTGTTTTTTTGGGGGGGCGGGAAATCAAAATACATTATATCTACTGCCCTGGTGTTATCATACATATTATACACGTCGTGAAAAAAAGTCCAGTAAATTCGTTAAACATGAACGTTTATTTCTAAATCATGTTGAGTGTCCTTTATGATGTGGTTACTTCCCAGGAACTCTGCTGTTTTATCCCGTGTCATTGATTCCATAAGCTTACCCACTCAAGATGTGAGGCTTATGGGACGGTAATTATGAGGTTGAAATTTATCACTTTTTTTATAAAAATAGGTGTAATATTAGCTAGTTTTCATTCGTCTGGGACTTGTCGATTGTCTAATGATTTGTTGAATAATAATGATAAAGTTCGTTTTTAGCCTCTTTCAATATTCGTGGGAAAACTTTATCTAGTCCTGGTGAATTGTTTATTTTGATTTTATTAATCACGTCTACAATTTCATTTTCCTGTAAAGTACACATGCTCAAAAATGCGTTGTTATTTAGGATTTGAGTGTGTGGTAGATGTTCAGAATGTTTTTCTTTAGTGAATATGGATGTAAAATAGTCGTTTAGATTTTAAGCCATTTGGATCTCGTTGACAGAGCAATTTTTCAAAACAAGAGGCCCAATTACTGAGGTTAATACTTTTTTTTTTTTCTTTCTAATGTAGCTGAAGAATTCCTTGGGATTTGTTTTACGTGAATTTGTAATATGAAGTTCAAAGTTTTCCTTATTGTTTCTTATAAGTTTTTTTTTTACAATGACGCCGCAGTCGACCATGTTCTGCTTTGTCATCGTTATTTTTAATCAGTCTGTATTTGTGATACGCACGTTTTTTGGCTGAGAGGCTGTTTCTGATGACTGTGTTCCACCATTTGGGTTTATTGTTAACGATTGTTCGTCTATTTTTCATTGGAACAAAATTTTCAAGAGTTTTGTTAAGTTTTGAAGTGAATGTCTTCCACGCTGCGTTAATGTTAGTACTTTCAATGAATACATTCCAGTCAAAGTTGGCCAGAATGTTTCTTAATTTATTAATACTTGCCCTCGAATAGTCGGATACCTTTTCTCTGCTTTCCTTTATTGTAGATTTATTGACATCCATACTGAAAGTAATCACCCGGTGGTCACTGGTGCTGAATACTGGTCTGATTTCTAAATTACTAACGATGTTTTCATTTGTCGTTAATACAAGGTCTAAGATATTTTCACCTCTTGCTGGATGCGCTACAAGTTGGTGTAGACTTCTTTCCTGTAGGTTACTATACAAGGAGTAACCCGAATGCGAATTTAAAGGATCGCCCCATCAGTGGACTGGTAAGTTAAAGTCTCCCACAATAAATGACTCACTTTGGTTACAAATTTCTGCTATTTGCTCATAAAGTTGGTTATGTATAGTTTGAGTCTGACTCGGCGGTCGGTCAATAATGCCAATTACAAATTTGTGTGACTTAAAGATGAAATGAATGTAGGAGGCATTTATGTTAAGCACCTCGCCTCCTTCTCTGCACTTTCTGTCGCGGCTGAACAGAGTGTATCCTGGAAGTGCAAATTCAGCAAAGAAATCTCTGTTTGATGTATTAATCCAGGATTCCGCCACTCCGACGACATCGTGTTCCTCCTTGTACACGATCTCTTCTAAATCATTAAATTTATTTCTCAAACTGAGTGCATTGACATAACAAACCTTGAGACTCTCGCGAACAGATGGGGGCACTCTCACCACTAATTACTACGCTGTCGCTGGATGTTCCTGCCGACTCGCGTTTTTCATGTGGTCATTCACCACCTCGTGAAAGAGTCGTCCAAGTCTTGCTGACCTTACTGAATTCAACTGTAATCCATCATTTCTGAAAAGAGTTCTCTGGGTGTAGAAGTTGATCCACAGATTTATACACTGAACACTTCAGCATAGACTGATGAGCCTCGAATTCGTGCTGAACGCCTTACCATAAACTGATATAACCGTATCAGTTCTGGGAAGGATACCGAAATGATAATATTTTCTTTTTTTTTATTTATATTTCCGGATCCTTTATCGGCACTTTTCTAGGAGGAGGAGGAGGAGGAGGAGGAGGAGGAGGAGGAGGAGGAGGAGGAGGAGGAGGAGGAGGAGGAGGAGCAGAAGAAGAAGAAGAAGAAGAAGAAGAAGAAGAAGAAGAAGAAGAAGAAGAAGAAGAAGAAGAAGAAGAAGAAGAAGAAGAAGAAGAAGAAGAAGAAGAAGAAGAAGAAGAAGAAGAAGAAGAAAAAGAAAAAGAAAAGAAGAAGAAGAAGAAGAAGAAGAAGAAGAAGAAGAAGAAGAAGAAGAAGAAGAAGAAGAAGAAGAAGAAGAAGAAGAAGAAGAAGAAGAAAAGAAGGACAGGTTTAACCACAATCACACAGCTTAAACAAACAAACTAACTAACACACACACACACACACACACACACACACACACACACACACACACACAGAGAGAGAGAGAGAGAGAGAGAGAACGTTTGTGTGTGAGTGACAAGAACACAGTGCTTCCTGTGCTTCTTACGCTCAGGGTTTTGAAAGGAAGACTAATTCAACACGCTGGACACCCAAAGAACCAGACAACCAGCAGCTTACAGCATCGCCCGCTAAGTGTTGCCAGTGTTGCCGGTTCGTGACACAGACTGTAGTAATTTTCCAGTTCCCAGGTATAGCCGTGGTCAATGGTCGAGTAACATGCCACACCCACTTGCACTGTGTTTGGCGTTTTCCATCAATAAGTATCTGTCAGGTGCTGCCCGTATTCATCATACAGATACGACACGTGTCACAGCAAGGGCAAATGCGTGTTATAACTTGGAATGCATATTGTAAGTCTTATGTTACCCATATATCATAGGTGTATTACTGCCACGTGTAATGCCTCCTTACTTGTAAATTAACAGAAATAAAAGCTGCTGTTCATACCATTGTATTTTTTTCACAACTATTTCCTAAGCTTATATGTGGTTGGCGAAGAGACACAGTGGTGAGATAGCAGTGAAGGGAAACGTCTTTGTCTTACCAGATTCAAATACACTGCTGACACTGATGACGAGTGTTGATGATGACGATGATGATGATGATGATGATGATGATGGATACTAAACACCCATAAATAAGCATAGCAGCTACATTCATCACTATTCACGGCCCACACAGCACATGCTCCAGCTCACCACCACATCACTCACAGCAGTTATGAAGGACTATCACCAGCCACGCTCACTACCTTCCCTGCTGGCAACACTGATCGCACCTACCATAATTTTTACTCTCTCTCTCTCTCTCTCTCTCTCTCTCTCTCTCTCTCTCTCTCTCTCTCTCTCTCTCTCTCTCTCTCTCTCTCTCCACTCCGAAACAAGTAAAAGCATCGTGCAGACACTTTTCATTTGTTATTGACATTTTCAGACTACTGTTTGTCTTCTTTCCATGACTCATCCACACAAAGCGCTTCTTGTACTTCCTCTCACAACGTTAATAGTTTTCCTTTCTAACCCGAATTTTTATTTCATTATCTATAGTTACATGGAAATCCTACTCAATCAAATGGTGGTGCGTGACGTCTTGAAGGTGGTACTAAATTTTTGTCGCATCGGATGGAAGTCGTTCAGAAGAGTTGTTCATTTCTTATTATTCATATTTTCTTACATAAGAGTGGCACTGGCCAAGGGCAACAATAAAAAAAAAATGAAAAAAAAAAAGGCCCACAGAGAGTGCCAGTCCCTGAAGAAAGGTCAAAAAAGGATCATCCAAAATCAAAACCTCCCTCGCAAAAGTTTCAAGTCATAGGAAGGAGGCAACACAGAAGCAGGCAAGGAGTCCCTTTTCCGCTACAGTCGTCTTTTGGTAACATTCAGACCAGAATAAAAATAACGTTTGCATGGACATACTGAGCAAGAGAATATGCGGTTGTTAAGTTTTGTATTTTCTATGCTACAACACTAAATAACACACTCCAGCACAAAACTGTCTGAAAAGTGGTAAGGGGTTATGGGAAAACATGTCTAGCACTGAAAGGGTTAAATTTAAATAATGAGCTATGAAACATTCTACAGGTGGTTTCTGTGGAGCAAAAGTTTCGTCCGCCACGTCGTCAGGATATCCTCAAGGACTCCCTGATAAATACACCAACGCTACACACACACATTTCCGCCGCGTGTATGTGTTGGGTAGGCAGTGGAAGAAAACATTACGCAAAAACAAGACAAAAAGACATCCAGACTAGCGCAGTATCTCATTTTTTGCCAACATCTCCTTACCATTATACCGGTCAGCCACTCGACTTGAAAAAATAAATAAATAAATAAAAATGATGATAATAGAACACAAAAGAAGAACAAAGAGCAGCAGACATG
>NC_087156.1:4515000-4517500 GCF_035594125.1 Scylla paramamosain
TCCTGAGCTGCAACCACCATTAGCAGTCCCATACATGGCAATGTCTTTGAAAATGTAATAGCAGCAGCAACAGCAGCAGCAGGAGTATAAACTGTGTTCCAAGAAATGTTCCATATATCACCACAATGTGTGTGTGTTGTGTGTGTGTGTGTGTGTGTGTGTGTGTGTGTGTGTGTGTGTGTGTGTGTGTGTGTGTGTGTGTGTTGTGTGTGTGTGTGTGTGTGTGTGTGTGTGTGTGTGTGTGTGTGCAAATCCATGGATCCATTGATGGATATATGGATAGATGAATATGAAATGTATGCATGCATGCATGCATGCATCTATCTATCTATCTATCTATCTATCTATCTATCTATCTATCTATCTATCTGTCTATATATATATATATATATATATATTATATATATATATATATATATATATATAATATATATATATATATATATATATATATATATATATATATATATATATATATATATATGACAGGTGAACAGGGATAAATCCAGGGTTTCTTTCTTCATTTACTTCTTGCAATGTTTCACCTTCACAGAATGCATCTTCAGGATTGCATGGCATGCAATGATGTGCAATGACTGATGATGCCTTCTGTGAAGGTGAAACACTGCAAAAAATTAAATAGATGAAGAAAGAAACTCTGGATGTATCGTTCATTCTCTTCTGTAGCTCAAATTTATCTGATATACATATATATATATATATATATATATATATATATATATATATATATATATATATATATATATATATATAATATATATATATATATAGTGAATCATTTTAGCCATAACCCTTCTAGATTTTCAAGATGTTTTCCATAATATGAAGTTAAACTTTTCTTCACAGAGAATATTCATCTGCCTGAGAATAATTTTAGCTGTATTCAGTCTAGCTTTTTCAAAAAAAATTTGCATGCAATACTCAAAATAGGGTATGAACCAACAACTTATTAACATTAAAATTTCATTTACCAATCAGTGAACCAATGAGTTAACTGCTCTATAAAAAGTTAAACAAAGTTTCTTTGTCCTGTGTTGTAGTTAACTACCAATTTATGTGTCATCAGCAAGTCTACATACTTGTACTTTGCCCATCATCAAAGTCATTAACATACACAAAAAACAGAACAAGACCAAGCAGTTAACTCTGGAGTATACCACTTTTTACATTAGCCAGTGACAGGACCACTATCTGTTTTCAGTCCTAGAGCCAGTCCTCACGTCAGCTGAGGACGATCCCAGTGGTACTGTGTGTACATACTTTATAAAGCAGTGGCTTATCACATGGTTTTAGGAAATCTTTCCATATGACATCTGATCTGTTTTCATCAAAGTATTTAAAAAATGTAATTAAGGAAATTAAGTAAATTTTATAGTCAGGCATGAACGCTTATTATAGAAACCATGCCATTAATTATTTAGTACCTTTTTGTCTCCATAGTAATGTTACACATAGTATTGTTATACACTACTATTTAAAATAATTACCTCCATTAATCTGACATCAGGCTAACTGATCAATTATTTCCCAGCTGGGATTCTTTCCTGAAAATTGGCGTTACAGGAAGACGTGTTTATTTTTGGCAGTAGTGACAATGTGGAGACAGAGGAGGAGACCATGTGGTGATGATACAGCACTAGCAGTGGTGTAGGTGATACCAAGGAGTAGGGGAGGTGGAGCAGGAGGCCAAACCATAATATTCATCATAACAAAAGTGAGACAGGTGTAATTCCGCAAATTTGCTGACCAGTGAACAATGTCTCCCACTGGTGCATTGATTACACATGTATGAAGGCTGATGGCTCCTCAGGTAAACAGGGTTTGAATCCTGGCCATGGTCAAAGGTTAGGAAGGGCATCCATTCAAGCTAACAGCTCCCACATGTCAAACCAAAGTCCCCATTAAGAAGCACCATCACGTGAGCTTGACTCATCAGGGGAAGCTGAACATTAAACAAAAGAAAAAAGTAAACCCAGTAACATTAATGCAGTCAACATCTTACCTGCCTGTCCCCATCGAAGTAAATGAGGTTTTCTGGCGACAAGACGAACCACCGCTCCTTCCAGTTAGTGGGAGTGAAGGAGCGCTTGTTCTGGGATCTCTTGGTCATGAACGCCTCCTTCAGCACTTCCTCATTCCTCCCCGCCATTGCACCTCACCCACTGTTCGTCGTGTTCTTCTCAAGCTGGACGGCTTCACTGCTCACACTGCCACCCTTTCCCTCCCGCCCTGCCACCCCTGCCCTTGGTTCGTGCTGCTTCCAGGAAGACGTGGCGAGCGAGAGGCAGGAAAGAGTCAGGGGTGGGGAGGGCGGGAAGACACGTGGGAGGGGGAAGCAGGTGGAGGTAATGGAGGTGGCAGTTATAAGAAGGGTGACTGTGGTGGTTAGGGTAGTGGGTATGGGTAAGACTGCCGCTTACTCACGCCCCGCTGCATCCTGCAACACAAATACATAGCAGAGAAATGTCATTAACATCTT
>NC_087156.1:4520000-4635000 GCF_035594125.1 Scylla paramamosain
CATCATCCACACATGAGTTTTACGATAACTTCAAACATTTCCCAAGAGCATGACAGGGCTCGTGAGGATTGAGAAAGAGAGGAGATTAAATCTGACTTGTGAATGACTGAACATTTTTATTTAAGAATACTTTTAAATGTATTATTGATACACTAAGTTGACAGGTCATGTCTCCCACTTTTTAGGTGTTCATTGGTTACAAGGAAGTGTTTACAGATATGTGTTACTGGATGTAATAATTACTATTCTTATCAAAAAATGGAGGACTTTGAATATGTAAATATACAGCACCACTGTACTGTGCCACTGGCCTGAAAAGAGTCCCTGACTACCTTGACTTTCTGTCCACACGAGCTATTCATCAAACTATTGGATGGAGTTAATAAAACTTCACAGCAAAAATTTAGGAGACATAAAAATGCAACCATAGCTGTTATACTTCCTCAAAATCCAGGCCATATTTTCAACATTTTACAACAGAATTTTTTTTTCTCTCTAATTTAAAAAATATATGCCAAAATAAGTTCTGCCTGGCCTATAAAAATGTTCAACTTACATTTTAGTCTAGTCTAGGAAATATACTTATTTTTAGTACATCAGCATGTCTTTGGCATACAGTTTATGCAATGTACTGTGCATGAAATATACAACAGACAACTGAGAACAGAGGCAATCCTAACCTGAAAGTGAGCTCTAACACGTCATTGTTTATTTCAGTACCATGCCATCACACTACACTGCCTGCGCCTGTCCCCAGGCCTCAATGCCCCTCAGGAATGAAGGTGGATACACTGCATCCAACAAACCATATTTTTGGAGGCAGCTCTAGAATCTTTCCTCTGCTCTGCCAACTCCTAAGTATCAGGCTTGCGACAAAAGCAAGCCCATCTCAACCTGAGAATAACTTCTGCCCTAAAGCTTAAGAGGCAAAATTTTCAGCAACTTTTTTTTTTTTTCCAGCAAAATGCATACTGATGTACTGAAAATTTTTAGGTTTCTAGGACCTTCATGTAAGTTAAACATTTCTGCCTGTTCTTTTTTTTTTTTTTACTAAGAGAAAAGCCTTGTTGTGCAATTGAATAATTTGGCTTGGTTTTCAGAAAAAAAATACACCTTCAGTTATCTCTGAGGAAAATACAGCAATTGTGGTAATCTCCAACATTTTTGTTACTACTAAGTTTATTGACTACATCAGTTGTGTTGATAAACAGGTTCTTACATGAATGTAGGGAAGTCATAGTAATTAGGTGCTCTTTTCAGGCAAATGGCCCAGTGATCTGTGACACATCTGGGCCTCTGCACAGAAGTTACTCACTGAATATTTCCCCAGGTAGAAGTACTGTGACCAATGAGGTTCATCCAAGGTGTAATTGCCAATGTGCAGAAAACTATGGGCTTTATTAGGAAGCTTATTGGGAAGCTAACACTCCCAAAATTTCTCATCATGCATCTGCCAATGACTCCCTTTTGGGAAGAACAACATGACTATAGGCACACAAGAGGCTCCATCTTGCCCTAGGGGAGAACAAATTGTGGTTAACAGTGACCCCATTCAATTAATCATATGCATACAGAAAAAAGAGAGAAGTGATACAAAGTTATAAAAAGAGAAAATCAAGGGAAACAAAGATAATCCTAAAATCTCTGACACTGGAGGCACATGCATGGTATGGATCAAGGAAAGTGTGAGCAGTAGGGAAAGTGTGATAGTTCAATATGTCTGAATCTGTATATATCTATCTGTGACTGCAAGGAGTAAGAGAAGAGAAGAGAAGAGATGAGATGAGGATATTCTAGAATGACTTGAATGAACACCTGAGAACAGTTGAAGAAATAAATGTAAAAGTTACAAGTAGTGAGACAGCAAGAGTATCTAATAGGATAATAAGTACATAATATAAGAAACAAATGAAAATAAGGAGTACCTGGTGGACATACACACATGTAGAAAAAGATATTGTTCCTCTCAAATGCCTTCTAGAAAAAATGACCCACAGGTACACAGAAAGGAGGAATGAGAGTTGAAAACAGAAGAGTTTGATTTGCAACATAGCAGTAGATGACAAATTAAAGAAAGATGTGTTAGATGCCAAGGTAACAGAATGGAAGTTTAAAGAGTTAAATCCTTATCCTGTTGTAGCTAAGATGAAGATAAGGGTGGGATGAAGAATACATCAGGAATGATGGTAGAGTGAAGGTGAGTACAGTGTTGACTTGAGAAAGAATGAACAATGAGTATGGAGAGGAATACGAGATAAAGGTATGCAAGAGACTGAAAGAAGCTTGAGCAACAACTGGAGATGGATCGTGTAGAATTGTTTTAAATACTTAAAAGTACATTATATACTTACAATAGCAGCAGCAGAAGTGGTAGGGTAGAGCATACAAGGTTTGGGAGTAGGAGTAAGGAAAGTGGATGGCAAATAGCTGAGATTAAAAAAAAAACGTCATGCAAAATTGCTGCAAAAAAAAAAAATAATAATAATAAATAAATATATGCCAGAGAAGATTACAGAGTGGAGAAGAACTGATAACAAGTCTTGGAACAGAAAAAAGATGGAGCTAATAAGAGAAGCAAAAAGAAGAACTGAAGTTTGTAAGGAAGTTCAGCAAAAAAGTTCAATAAGAATAAGTTGCTTTGAAAGGAACTTAAGACATAGAATGGAGGAGGGTAGCATGGGCATATTAGAATGAAAAGAGCTCTAATAACTAGCTAGGAGGAAGTGAAAACTGTGTGGATAAAAGTGTTCTGATCAGTTACCTAATGAACGGAAAGACAGGAAGGAAAACACAAATCTAGCACAGATGAGGAAGAGGGTGAAGGGCAAGTGTTTTTGTACAGAGAAATTGGTAGAAAAGAGAAAGAAAAAGCAATAGCCTGGACACAGTATGACAAAGCTGTCACCATAGATAGAATGAATGCAGCAATGTTAAAGTATGGAGATGATGCAGCACTAAACTGTATGCTTCTGATGTGTGTTCTGACATAAAGGCAAGAAGAACCACAAGAAAGCAGAGGTTATACCACTACAAAATAAACACTGCCCTCTCAATTTCTGCACTTGTTTTCTTCCAAAGACATAACACTAAACTCAAAGACTGAAAAACTTGGGATATTGAAAACATTTACAAGTGCATATTTTATCCAGCCACATGGCCTATAACTGTGTGAGTGTCTGTGTTTTGTCCTCACATCTTGTCATGACACAGTGGTGTGGTACCAGCACAAGTAGAACTATGTGAGTGTGCTTTGTCCTCACCTCCGTCGTGAAACAGTTGTGCAGCGGTGTAGCAGTGTACAGCACAGATGATTTTAGTCTGAGAGTGATTCAGCCATCAAAACCAGATAGTAGAAATTCCAGAAGACTTAAGAACAAAGGCATGTTCGTTTGTGCTATGTTTTGGTAGGTGTCTACTGTCTCTTCCACTGATATAAAGGCAAAGGTTGTAGGAATTAGTACAATATTTATAACGAGATAAGTTTGCAATAAGCATGAAACATATACCCAGTATTTTCCAACTCGGAAACAAGACTAAAAACAATTTTCTCACTAAAAATTGGAGAAATATAGGTACATAGGCTTTCAAGGACTTTTTCCAAATCACCTAAATTAAACTAAAAAAGTGTTAAATAATTCAGAAGATCAGAATTCTTCTTTTTTTCATATAAGAGGGGCAATGGCAAAGGTCAACAAAAAAAATTAAAAAAAAAAACAAGGCCCACTAGAATGCCAGTCCCAATTCAAAAAAATTATGAACCAAATTTCATCAAACTTAAATATTAATATAAAAAGCAAGCACATACAAATAGTATATCAAAATTTCAAAGCCATGAGTCTTTGAATCTTTTCTTAGATATCATGATTATACACAGCAGCACAGCAGTATTCCTCATTATTTTTTCTCTTTTGTAATATTTCAGTATCAAATTCTTTTTAACATTTTGTAAACATCATAATAGTTATAAAATGCAACTACATTGAAAAGAGAGAGAGAGAGAGAGAGAGAGAGAGAGAGAGAGAGAGAGAGAGAGAGAGAGAGAGAGAGAGAGAGAGAGAGAGAGAGAGAGAGAGAGAGAGAGAGAGAGAGAGAGGAGTTAGGAAATATTTTCATTATATACGGCTGTTTAAGGTGTCAGTGCCAACTATGTCAAAACCAAATCCCTATTTAAATCTATCCTAACATTACATAATACAAGATAACCTGACCTAATCCAGCCTGCCATACCATAATGATCTACCAAATAAGCATTACAACCCACAACTAAATTTATTCACCCTGTAACTGCTGACAACTTCTATTAGTCATGTAACTGCAGAATACTTCTATTTGCCCTGCAACTGCTGACTACCACTATTTATCTTATAATTGTTGACTACTTCTATTTACCCTATAACTGACAACTATTTTTATTCACCCTATAACTGCTGACAACTTCTATTTATCATGTAACTGCAGAGTACTTCTATTTGCCCTGTAACTACTGACTACTACTATTTATCCTATAACTGTTGACTACTTCTATTTACCCTGTAACTGACAACTATTTTTATTCACCCTGTAACTACTACTTATATTTACTCTGTAGCTACTGACTACTTCTATTTACCCTACAAATGCTGGCTACTTTTATTTACCCTGTAACTGCTGACTGACTTGCTATTTCACTTAGTAAACCTAAGCAATTTTTCGGGGTCAAATAAGATTACAGGCAATAAAAGGTTTTCAGTTCCTCCTTCTACTGTCAGCTGTGTCTCAAAATATACATTTTTTTTTTACTCCTGAAGATTGATCTACAAGAGTCAAAGAGGGAAGAGAACAGAACAAGTTTATGATGACAAGAGAAAATAATCATTGACAGAGACAAAAGGTTTCCTGTCAAACAATAGGTGAATGGAATGGATTAAGTCCTTTTTACCTCTCAGAACTGGTGTGGGCAAACAATATACATGATCATGGGTAGGCTTACAGATTCATTTATATTTCTGGGTTCTACACAAAGAAAAGATAATATTGAAATAACTGCGTTTTCATTTAAGGACGAGGTTAGGTTTGATTTAGATTAATTTACTTCACCAGTTTCAATGTTGATCCTTTCATTGTGTAGATCACGACTTAAAACTGTAATATTTTGCCCAGAAATAAAACACTCTGGAAATTAGTACACTAAGGTAATTCCCATAATCTCCTAAAGAAATTATTATCTGCTAGAAAACAGGAAAAAAAATTAATATAAGAGATGGTATCAATAAGTGCTTTCATCAATACAATAATAATGCAAATAAGTAAATACGTATTAACAACACAGCCATTCACGATCATGACAAATTAAATTCCTTACCACCATGGTCCTCTGAGGTGAAAATATCCAATTACGAGCCAATATCTGTCGACAACCTGTTGAGTGGAATCTGTGTCAGCCGCTCGTGTGTGTCATCCCGCCTCGCTCCCTGCACCCTAACACTGCCCGACACCCACACTGCACGCACTTAATATCGTACTGCCTCACCCTTCTTATGCTCACTCAGAGTTTAAAATCAGCATTGGAGGAACCGTCTGTTATCAGGTTAATTTCATTCCCCTTGCCGATTACTTATGTCCACCTCTACACCGCCTTACATCTCAACCCGGCACTGGCGAGACTAAGGGATATGCACCCCCTGGGCCGAGCCGTCCTCCTTACCCTATTCCTTATTTCACTAGTCCTTTCCACCAAATTCTGTTTATTTCAACACCCATCATCTTAACAGGGGAACCCAAATTCAAACTGTCCTAGAGAGAAATAATACATTTTGAATTACTAGAGAAAATAGACATGTCGCTAACTAACACTAAAGTATTCTTATTAATCTTTGTTCTACTGATACCCTCCACTAAACTCAGCTTATGAAGATAACAATCGGCTCGTCAAATATACCTAAATTTAATAATTGCAGCAAATAAGCATTTACTTTGAGCTAAGGGATAAAATAATGGCTATGCAAGCGACAATATACCGTTGTCTCGGTTACTTTTGCCTAACGTATAGACGAAGAAATTTTTCGGCAGCGATACTCATAACAAAGATCAGATTCTATCCTGTCCTCTGTTGCATGGCTGCTGGAATTTATATATAAAATCCCGGATTCTCATACACATAAACGCTTCTATCACTTTGTTAATCTTATAGTGCACAAGTAAACACAGTCAGGCTGAGGAACCAAATGGAACAGAGAGCTCAGGTAAGAATATTTAAGGCACCAAAAGGAAAAATAGGGCACTATGGACACAATGTCTTGCAGGAAAACAGCCATCAAATCGAATAGCCTCGAAAACACTGCTGTACGTGAATCGAGGATGTAGTGTCCAAAATTAACACTATGCAAGAGTGAAGGACGTAATCTGATTGATCTGATAAAAAATTGGTGAATGTGAGATAAGGAAAAGACCATCAGCATATTTTTTTCAACAGTAATATATATATATATATATATATATATATATATATATATATATATATATATATATATATATATATATATATATATATATATATATATATAATTTCGAACATTGATTCATTTAGATAATCATAATTTTGCCATTTTAAAGCTTTACATTATGAAATCTGTCGCAGATTAGCCTCTACTCGTAAAACATAGAGAGATTAATTAACTAGATGAAATGGGATTTGGTCAATATTAATTGTATGATATTACTCCATTCCACTTGTTTTCATTTAATTTCTCCTACTCACCTTTGTAGCCCCAGAGAATGTTGAGGACTGGCTGGCTGTAATGCAATGACTCACTTGAACATTTTCTTCTGATTTATTGTGTAAGTTGTTTCTTATCAAACCCCAGACAGCTGGGTCTGATTGATAGTGTACACAGTATTTTCTGTAGACCTAACCTAACTTTAGGGCACTAATCTTGTGGGATTGGGGCACTAACTGAATGGTACTTCCTTGGAGAGCCTTTCCATAGTTATATATGTGGTAATTGTTGAGAGTCCTGTGGTGTCTTGTAGACTTCAAGATAGCTGAGATTCCTTAGCAAGGTACTGTTTTGTTTGTTTTTTCCACAAGGTTAAGAAGATATTAGCTTTACAAGCCATGAAATTTGTGAATATTTAGAAAACTGCAAGACAAGACATATCAAGGCAAAATTATTTTATTCTGATAGACCAGTGTGTTTTTAATTAATATAATCACTTAACATAGCCTAAACATACTTAACCTAACCTTACCTAACAGAAACTAGCAGAATCCTGAGACTGCCCATCACAGAATCTGTAGGGATGGAATTTCTCAGGCTTGTGACACTTGAGCCTCTGATGTTGTCAAAGCGAAATGGATTTGAAATCCATAGCCATAGGCATATGATATATGTTGTCCCTTTCATAACAAAAATAGAAAAGTGTGAGCTTTCTTCTTTATTACCAAGGCATCATTTAGATCTCACAACACATTCATTTCTTGTTGCATTCTCACTGTAACAATATCAAGTATAGCATCCTCTTCTATTTAGTTTCCTAGGATTCTCATAATTCATGATGCATACTCTTCCATTTAGATAAACCTTTCAAGTATTGATAATGATTCCTTTCTTTCAGTACAAGTTCTGACAGCTACAGGTCCAAACACCTTGGAGCATTGGAATTTGATACCAAATTACATAACTGCATGGATGCTTAACTAGAAGAGATCTCTATATTTGCATATATTACAGGTTAGTGAAAGAGACAGCATATTTGTTATGTTTTTCATTCATGATAGATCTGGACTTTATCCAAGGCTTTTTATCTTTTCTTTTTCCTTATATATATATATATATATATATATATATATATATATATATATATATATATATATATATATATATATATATATATATATATATATATGTGTGTGTGTGTGTGTGTGTGTGTGTGTGTGTGTGTGTGTGTGTGTGTGTGTGTGTGTGTGTGTGTGTGTGTGTGTGTGTGTGTGTGTGTGTGTATATATATATATATATATATATATATATATATATATATATATATATATATATATATATATATATATATATATATATATATATATATATATATATACTTATTTAATCTTAACCAAAGTAGTAAATCCCAACTTTAATTAGACAGTTACTAAATAAAGCCATGTTGAATGCTTCACACAGGATAATCATTCATGGTGAATGGAAGTAAACAAACTTAAATGATGCCTCAAATAACTAAATTGACTTACCTGAGAGGTGTGCAAAGTGTGAACAAAATAGACAATGAAAGCGTCTGTTTTAGTTTTGGTTAAATGAGTAAGGGCGAAGAAATGAAGTTTGGAGTGATGGAGATGATGAAATGTAGCAATGAGATGGTGTTGAGTTTCCTTTAGCAAGTAAGGGAGAAGAAATTAAGTTTGGATTGATGGAAGTGGTGAAATGTAGCACTGAGATGATTTCACCATCTGAAAAGAATGAATGAATATGTCATGTGACAAGAAGATTATAGAAGAATAAGATTTGCTTTTAGCATACATTATTCTTAGCACAAGTTGTTGTTGATATAACCATGACATAAATCCTTGGTATCTGCACTTGTGGTCACATCCATCTCAGTATTTTTCCTAATTCTTCTCATGAGGCAGTTGGGTTCTGCCCTGAGGAACCCTGTTGTGGTTATCACCTTGGGAGTGGTCTTTAGAACTGGCATCATAAATAGATCACTAGATTGAAAAGATATTGGTATATATGAAAAATTGGGGTTCTGAAATATACAAGGATGAAGTGCACTGACAAGAATAAGTGCATTTTTCAGATGCATCATCAAAAGAACTCCATTTTAATTTACACTTATCAGTATTTAAGATAAATTTTTCATGTATCAGTGAGAAAGAAAGTTTAAGTTTAAATTGAAATACATATGTTACTTAATATAAAAGTCCAGTTAAACAGACCAGACTTACTGTATGAAGGAAGCTTGGCTGATAATTTGGATTAGAAAGTGTGCACAGTGTTATTGGTCATTTGTATGTTGTGTGTGTCAAATAAATATTATGCAAGTGTTTTACTTACTGCTGATCAAGTTTCTTATTTTGCAGAAGCTTTATGATGGCACTTCCTTCTGAAACATCTCCTACCTCCACCTGGCCTCTACCTCCTTCACAGTACATCAACCAGTATACTGATGAAATCATACGAAGGGGTAGGGCTCCAAAGCCACCCTTGCCTATCCATAATGATTACACAATGTTTGGTGTTCCCTTCAATGCTGATGATGTAATCATTAGGCCTCTTGAGTCTCAGGTTAGTTGTTTCATTCATGCCTTTTGTATAGATGTAGATAGATATTTTACATAAGTAAGACCTTCAAGAAAAGTAAGTACTTAAAGCATGGCTCTTAGATCCTAACATTCTTATGAGGATATCTAGAGCTCTGTTTTCAAAGAGAAATAGTGTATGATGGCAGAATTTTGTCCCTCAAGAACACTGCAGACCTTGATATATGCCATGTTCTTTCTTTACTGTCATATTTGCTTCCTATAATGTAAAAAACTCGTCTTCTCAGTTTTATTCATCATAGTTGGATTAATCATGAAGAATGCATTTAAAACAGGAGGCTCAGATTATGACCAAGACAGTAATAATTTAGGTACAAAGAGACAGTGAGATAGCATTGTCTAGTTGGAGGCATGGTGGCTGCTGACAGGAAGTCTTTGATTGTTAGAAGTACATACTATTGATGGGGAAAACAGGTCAGTATGAAGCTGCTTTTTTCCTCTCTCCAGTTACAAATACTTAAGCTGTTGGTATCACTCTTTATACTATAGGAGGTAAGATGATTTGAAGTATTAAATATTGTACCTATGCATGTAAAATCAATTGGACATTTATCTCACATTTTCAGAGCTACACTCAGTAAGCTTAAAGATTCTCTCTCTCTCTCTCTCTCTCTCTCTCTCTCTCTCTCTCTCTCTCTCTCTCTCTCTCTCTCTCTCTCTCTCTCTCTCTCTCTCTCTCTCTCTCTCTCTCTCTCTCTCTCTCTCAAAATTCAAAGCTTCCTTGTTGCATGTGAATATGAGTAGGGGTCCAGTTGGGTCAGTAGATTGACCTGATATTAAATGCAAGGTTTTACTAAACTTGGAGAGTTATTTTTCCATGAGTGCAACATATATCAGAATTTATGCATAACTAATAGCGAATTCTTGATGCAAAATATGATTAAGCATGACATGCAGAATGCCTTGTCTGACATGATTCTTGTTTTGCAGTCCATCCGTCGCCTTTATCCTCAAAACTTCGACCATCGAAGAGAATTAAAAAAACTCAATCACTCAATTCTGGTGAACTTTCTAGACCTCTTGGACATTCTCATCAAATGTCCAGACTCTACAAAGCGTACAGACAAGATTGAAGATATCAACATTCTCTTTATCAATATGCACCACCTAATAAATGAATTCCGACCCCACCAAGCACGAGAAACTGTAAGAGTCATGCTGGAAATGCAGAAGCGACAAAGACATCAGGTATGTTACATAGTACACATGAAGCAAATTTTAGCTGAACAGTCAGAGATTAGAGTAGTTTCAAAAATTTCAGTTATACCTTACCTGGTGAATTTTAAGATTTGTTTAATTTCTTCTCTTGCAGACATTAATTTTCTCAAGATCACATAAAACTCCCTAATCCTCATGTATAGTCTCATCCCACAGTGAAGAATGGCTTAAGGTTGAGCCATACTTGTCAGGTAGCAGACTCTGTACTCTGTGATAAGACTTGTTTTTATTTGAACTCATAGCTTTCCCACTCAAAGGGAGAACATTCAATGCCCACAACTGGCTTCAGAGGTGCCCAAACAAACTATGTTTCAAGTAAAACATTATGGGGATATACATATCACTGAGACACCGAGACAAGACTACCACCCAGGCAAGTGCTCTGTATAGTTGGACTTGTCCCCAGGTGAGCTGAGTTTGGTGCCAGATGCCACTCATCTACAAAAAACAACCACATTTGAATTCCTATCACCTCAACAAGAATAGACAGGGATGGGCAGATTCCCAGTCCAGCATCCCTCTTGGGTAGGACATGTAGAAAAAAAGAAATAGCACAAAAGATTACATATGGTATTTTAGAAGACACCCATCCTCACTTCTATAGGAGACCAGCCACCACCACTTTTTTCTACCCAAGAGTGGTGGTAGGCTGGGAATGTATGTATCTTTGTCCATTTTCATATCTTTTAAGTGGAGATGGGAATTTAAAAGTGCTTTCTGAATTTGCCTATTACAGGCAGGAAGCTGAATTCTGTGAATAAGTAACAACTGCAGCTGTGAATAGTCCAGCTATGGATTAGTCTTGCTATGGGAAGCATTCAGAGCTGCCTGTTTAAGAGGGCCACTGGCCAGGAGAAAAAAAATAAATAGATAGGAATAAAAAAAGGGCCCACTTTTTTTTTGTTATTTTTTTCCCTCTCTTATGTAGGAGGGACACCAGCCAAGGACAACAAAAATCCAATAAAAAAAGGCCCACTGAGATGCCAATCCTCGATTAGGGTCCAAAGCAGTAGTAAAAAATTGAAGGATAAGTGTCTTGAAACCTCCCTCGTGAAGGAGTTCAAGTCATAGGAAGGTGGAAAGCAGCCAGTGAGTTTCAGAGTTTACCAGAGATAGGGATGAATGGTTAACTCTTGCATTAGAGAGATGGAGAGCATAGGAGTGAGAGAAAGAATAAATTCTTGTGAAGCAAGGTCATGGGAGGAGGGGAGGCATGCAGTTAACATGAAAATAGTGGTAGAAGATAGCAAGAGATGTAACATTGCAGTGATGGAAAAAGAGAGGCTGAAGGAGAGAAGTTGATAAGATGAAAAGCTTTTTGATCCCACCCTGTCTAGAAGAGCAGTATGAGTGAAACCCCCCAGACATGTGAAGCACTCTCCGTACATGGATGGATAAGGCCCCTGTACAGAGTTAGCAGCTGGAAGGGTGAGAAAAACTGGCAGAGACATCTGAGAATGCTTAACTTCATAGAAGCTGTTTTAGCTAGAGTTGAGATGTGAAGTCTCCAGTGTAGATTATAAGTAAAGGACAGACCAAGGATGTACAGTGTAGAATAGGGGGGCAGTTGAGTGTCATTAAAGAAGAGAGGATGGTTGTCTGTAAGGTTGTGTCGAGTTTATAGATGGAGGAATTGAGTTTTTGAGGCTTTGAACAATACTAAGTTTGCTCTGCCCCAGTCAGAAGTTTTGGAGAGATCAGAAGTCAGCCATTCTGTGGGTTCCCTGTATGAACTGTGATGTCATCAGCATAGGAGTGGATGAGACAAGTAGTTTGGTTTAGAAGATCATATATGAATAATAGAGAGTGGTTGACAGGACAGAACCTTGAGGAACACCACTGTTAATAGATTTAGAAGAAGAACAGTAACTGTCTACCACAGCAGCAATAGAATGGTCAGAAAGGAAACTTGAGATAAAGAAACAGAGAGAAGGGTAGAAGCTATGGGAGGGTAGTTTGGAAATCAAGGCTTTGTGCTAGACTCTATCAAAAGCTTTTGATATGTCCAAGTCATCACCAAAAGTTTCACCAAAATCTCTAAAAAAGACTCAGTAAGGAAAGCCAGAAGATCACCAGTAGTGCAGTTGTGACAAAACCCATACTGGTGATCATATAGAAGGTTGTAAAGTGATAGATGTTTAAGGATCATCCTGATGAGGATAGATTCAAAAACTTTAGATAAGCAGGAAATTAAAGCAACAGGATGGTAGTTTGAGGGATTAGAACAGTCACCCTTTTCAGGAACAGTCAGAATGTAGGCAAACTTCCAGCAAGAGGGGAAGGTAGATGTTGATAGAGTTGGAAGAGTTTGACTAGGCAAGGCATAGGCACATAGGCACAGTTTCGGAGAACAATAGGAGGGACCCCATCAGGTCCATAAGCCTTTCGAGGGTTTAGGGCAGCAATGACATGGAAAACATCACTGCAAAGAATTTTATTAGGTAGCATGAAATAGTCAGAGAGTGGAGGAGAGGGAGGAACAAGCCCTGAATCATCCAAAGTAGAGGTTTTAGCAAAGGTTTGAGTGAAAAGTTCAGCTTTAGAGATAGATGTGATAGCAGTGGTGCCATCTGGTTGAAATAAAGGAGGGAAAAAAGAAGAAGCAAAGTTACTGGAGATGTTTTTGGCTAGGTGCCAGAAGTCACAAGGGGAGTTAGATCTTGAAAGATTTTCACACTTTCCATTAATGAAGGCTGGTTGGAGAACAGACATGGCATGTTTTGAAAGTTAAGTAGTCAAAGAATTTCTTACAGTCAGAGGAGTTAGGTAAAAGGTATACAGCACAGATAAATTTAGTTTGAGAGTGACTCTGTAGTCATAACCAGATGGTGGAAAACTCGCAAGATTTAATAGCGAGGGCATGAGAGCAGATTAAGTCGTTGCGCACATAAATGCAACATCCAGCTTTGGATTAAAAATGAGTTTAGAGAAAGTAGGAGGGAACAGAAAAGGGGCTACTGTTAGTTGTCTCAGACACCTGTGTTTCACTGTAGAAAAGAAGAGGTTTAGTAGAGGGGAGATGGTGCCAGTCCCTAATTGAAAGGGCCAAATTAATTATCCAAATTGGAGGATAAGTGTCTTGAAACCTCCTCCTGGAAGAGTTCAAGTCATAGGAAGAGCTAAATACAATGGTCTGGTAAATCTAAATTGGTGAGTGTGGCATATAATCCTCCCGGTGCAGTGGTGTCGCCTCTATAACTGTCAAACTGATCTCTGTTCCACCCACCCATGCCGTTTCTTGGGAGATGATAATTTGGTCAACTCATATTCCCTTCATTATGCTTGAATGCATGTTTTATCTAATGTTCATTCACTGACTTGTGTTGCTGCTATTGTCTGAAATCCAACTTTTGAAATACCATTAAGAACTCCTTCATTTTCCTTCTCTCTTTGAAAATACTGATTTACTTTATCATGATATCCTTTGCTTGACTTTATATATGTGAGGTATGGTTCACACAGGGAAGCCACAGAATGCCTGACTTCTGATCTCTCTAAAATTTTGATTGGGGCAAAGCAAACTTGGTATCGTGCAATCCCTTAAAAACTCTATTCCTCCGTCTATCAGCTCAACACAACCTTCCAGACAACTATCTCCTCTTTTTCAATGACACTCAACTGTCCCATATTCTACACTGAAAATCCTTGGTCTGTCCTTTTCTTATAATCTAAACTGGAAACTTCATATCTCATCTCTAGCTAAAACAACTTCTATGAAGTTAGGCATTATGAGACGTCTCTGCCAGTTTTTCTCACCCTTCCAGGTGTTAACTCTGAACAGGGGACTTATCTGTCCATGTATGGAGTATGCTTCACATGTCTGGGGGGGTTCCACTCATACTGCTCTTTTAGACAGGGTGGAATGAAAAGCTTTTCATCTCAACAATTCCTCTCCTCTAACTGACTGTCTTCAGCCTCTTTCTCATCGCCGCAATGTTTGCATCTCTTGCTATCCTCTACCGCTATTTTCATGCTAACTGCTGCTCTGATCTTGCTAACTGCATGGCTCCCCTTCCTCCTGCAGCCTAGCTGCACAAGACTTTCTTCTTTCTCTCACCCCTATTCTGTCCTCCTCTCTAATGCCAGAGTTAACCAGTATTCTCAAGATTCATCTCTTTCTCTGGTAAACTCTGGAACTCCTTGTCTGCTTCTATATTTCCTTCAAGAGGGATATTTCAAGACACTTATTCTTCAATTTTTTACTATCACTCTGGACCCCATTCGAGGACCAGCATCTCAGTGTGTTTCTCTCTCTCTCTCTCTCTCTCTCTCTCTCTCTCTCTCTCTCTCTCTCTCTCTCTCTCTCTCTCTCTCTCTCTCTCTCTCTCTCTCTCTCTCTCTCTCTCTCTCTCTCTCTCTCTCTCTCTCTCTCTCTCTCTCTCTCTCTCTCTCCTCTCTCTCTCTCTCTCTCTCTCTCCTCTCTCTCTCTCCTCTCTCTCTCTCTCTCTCTCTCTCTCTCTCTCTCTCTCTCTCTCCCTTTGGCTGGCATCCCTGCTACATAAAGAAAAAAAGATCTGTGTGGTGCAAATGCAATGACCTGACTTTGTGTGGTGTGGGTGTGGGTGGAGCATTGTGGTGACAGCTGCATCTCACTCAACCTGGCTGTCCCTGGCAGCACTGCACAAGCAGGGTGTGTCACATCTTACATTAAGTTCTTTATATTCACAAACAAAAATGGATTATTCATAAAAAAAATTATATCTCTATGATCAAATATAAGAATACAGAGTATATGATTTATTGACAGATAAAGAACAGTGTACTGACTCTGGGTGGTTCAGCAGAGGCAGCTACAGCAAGTCTTGAAAATTATACATCAAACACACCAGTTTAGATTTGCCAGACCATAGGCTTGTTTTAGAACCAGAGGATTTGTATATGTCCATAATGTTTCCTTCAGCAAAAATCCTTGGTTTATTTGAGCAACTTTGATATTTGTTATGGATAATGGTAAAATTCCTAACACCCTTCTCATGGCAGACCTAGATGTGGGTTGCTGTGGTGTGAGATGGTTGCTGGTTTGAAAACTACTGACTTTACTTCTAGGACATTGAGATGTCTCAGCCAAACCAGCCATTGAGGACCAGTTGTTGCTAACATAACTGCAACATAGATCTCTGTTAACTAGATTTGGTGTGGTCTCATGAGTTCCTTTCCTCCAAAAGACTTTATATATATATATATATATATATATATATATATATATATATATATATATATATATATATATATATATATATATATATATATATATATATATATATATAAGAGGGGTACTGGCCAGAGGCAACAAAAATTAAGGGATAAAATGCCCTATGAAGTGCCAGTCCCCATACTGAGGTCAAAAACAATAGTACAAAATTGGAGGATAAGCGTCTTGAAACCTCCCTGTTGAAACAGTTCAAACCATAAGAGGGAGGAAATACAGAAGTAGACAGGGAGTTTCAGAGTTTACCAGAAAAAGCTATGAATGATTGAGAAGACTGGTTAACTCTTGCTCTTGCATTAGAGAAATGGGCAGAATAGAAGTGAGAGATATAAGAAGTCTTGTGTAGTAAGGCTTTGGGAGGAGGGGAGGTATGCAATCAGCAAGATCAGAATAGCAGTTAGCATGAAAGTAATGGTAGAAGATAGCAAGAGATTCAACATTGCAGAGATGAGAGAGAGACTGAAGACAGTCTGAGGCTGGTGTAGGAGTTGCCATGTTAAATTTTGAATTTTGAGTGAAGAGTGTGCATGTATTAGGTACATGTAAAGTTGTGTGAAGGAAGAGAGTTGTCTTTAGAAAGCAGGCTACAACTGCCCTATTGTGTTGTGAGACACAAAGAGAAACATTCATTGAGGTCATAGCTGGGTTAGTGAAGTTCACAGCACCCCCTGATCTGGTATGAAACCATTCCAGTGGTTGAGACCTCACAGGGAGTAATTATCATTTCACCAGGTGTCTACTGCCTCCTCTGACTGTCTTGATTCCCTCACTCACCAAGGTAATGGTAACTACATGCCTTCCCCCTTCCCACAGCCTTGTTGCACAAGACTTTCTTCTTACTCTCATCCCTATTCTGTCTATGTTCCTAGTGCAAGAGTTAGCACTCTTTCATTTATTTTATGGGTAATCTCTGGAACTGTTTGTTTCTGTATTTAGGGGAACAGCTCTCTCTCTCTCTCTCTCTCTCTCTCTCTCTCTCTCTCTCTCTCTCTCTCTCTCTCTCTCTCTCTCTCTCTCTCTCTCTCTCTCTCTCTCTCTCTCTCTCTCTCTCTCTCTCTCTCTCTCTCTCTCTCTCTCTCTCTCTCTCTCTCTCTCCCAACACCTGCAATAAAATAAATAAACTGTAAGATCCCATCTCTTCATATTATTCTCATTTTTCAGGTTGCAGAACGATTAGAGCGGCAAGAAGATGAAGTCAGTAGACTTGTTAGGGAAGCTCTTGCCTCCTTGCCTGACAATCTTGACTCTGATTCAAAACTACTTGTGCCTTCCCCTGAGGAGCTCCAACTGAGGCCAAAAAATGATGCAAGCAACAATGCTGAAGATAAGTGTTCCAGTCTAGATAGACTTATGTGCAATATTGTGGATGCATTATAGAGGTAATGATATTTTATATACAGAAACAGTGATGTAATATATAAATATATATATTGCTATGTTATGATATTACTGTGTTCCATAATTCCATTATGGCAAAATCGTCCTTTTTGGGAAAATTAATTTTCTGAAGATGTGTATTTGTTCATAATGTTTATGACTCAGAAGTGCATTTTGTAACTTTGTATGACTGTATAGGTAAGTAATAATAGTACCATTAATGGAATGACATCCAGAAAATATACAGTTTTATTTTCTTAAAACTGTTTGATAATATTGTGGGAAAAGAAACATTTCATGAGACATTAATTTACACTGCATAATGCAGTATTATCACTGGATATGTATGTTTGGTTTCTGAAACACACACACACACACACACACACACACACACACACACACACACACACACACACACACACACACACACACACACACACACACACACACACACACACACACACACACACACACACACACCTACCTGAAGCCTAATTCTTTCTTGAAGTTCTTTCCAAGAAGGATGGCCACAAGAGAGAAATTATAATGTATACTATACTATATACATGCATGTACACATTTAAAACCTAGAGCTTCAGACAACATAACCATAATTGTCATAGGCTGAGCTGATGTGGAAGCCATGTCTCCTCCCACCTCCCCCATGCCCGTCAGTGGGACAGCTGATTGGTGCACTTATAATGGAGTTGCCAATGCCTCTAATTTCTTATATCTAAAATGTATTTAACCACCTTATCAGTTTGCCTTGTCTTAAGTTGATTTTTCAAAAATATCAGTAGGAACACAGTGATAGTATTTAAGTAATGATCCTTCAGAAAAATTGTGGAAATTGTGTAGCTACCTATCCATCTATCTTTGATGCCACAACAGAAGAGCCTCAATCTCTCCCTGTCCAAACATTCCGGTCTTGCTTGTTCAAGCACTTGGCCTCTACAAACACCCCTTTCATACATGTACTCTTTTATCCTATCTTTTTACCTTTCAAGTGGCCTCCCTTTCCTAGTACAGCAAAAGTACCGTCTTTTGGCATCCAACATTTCAGAAAACCTGCTGTTTTGGCATTTTTTGCAAAATAGTCTTATTCTGAAAATTATCTGATTTTTCATATTTCCAAAGGATTTTGGCATATGGTAAGTTTAAAAATTATGCCAGAATACCACTATTGTCTGCCATCATATGTAGGGTCTACTGCTGGCTGCAGCACCCATGGGTATGATGGTGTGAGTGGTGTACATGAGAATATTTTTGGTATGAACTTGGAATATATGAATAAAGTACTAGACTGAGGAGGAGAGGAAAAGAATATTAGCAATCCAAAGTGTAACATGCACAAAATAAAAAAATAAGAACATGAGAACATGTCTATTGTGTTTACACCGCCATATTTGTCTTTCCACTCCGTGAATGAAAATTCACCAGTGGTCGAGGAGCAGACTTACCAGCAGATCATTTTAAGGGTGACAAATCCTGCTGCTTTGGAGATGAAAGAGGAGGAAAGTGAGGAAGAAGGGCCAGAGAAAGTTTCATGGAAAGATGCTGCAAAAATCTAAGTTTATTTATCAAGTTTGCTGAGGCCAAACTGGTTTGTTTTCTAGAAATATGCCTTGAAAAGTTTTGTGATTTCTATATAAATATACCTTGGAAACGTTAGTTGTGTTTTCTGCAAATGAGTAAATAAATAATAGCCTATGTTCTCATTTACTCATTACTAATATAGCTGATGAACTTCACATTGATCTTTCAGCATATTCAATGTTTTGGCAACTGTTCAGTCCTGTTAATGCCGAAAGATGGGACTTATACTGTATGTAGTACCTTCAACTTCACTCATGTATGTACATTTTCTTTGTAAATTTTTCACTTTTCATTCACTCAATATGGTCACACCATCTTGATGTGTTTCTTTTCACCCATTCCACCATTCCATAGTTTAGACCACTTGCACTGACACTCATACCACACTTCTCATACACACTCATTGCTCTTATCCTCCCTTGTCACACAAAGCTCATTTCCACTGCACACATTCTTGATTGCTGTGCCCTATTTCATGTCCAACTCTCTGATCCTCTGATCCATACATCAGTACTGACAGGAAAATATTATTCCCTAATCCCATATTCCTCTTTACATCCACAGACACATTTCTCTCTTTCATGTCTCTTATAAGTAATCCTATGACATGCTTACCTTTTGTGATTTTTGTATCTCTTCATCCATCTCACACTGTTTACCTAACACTGTTCCAAGATACTTAAACTCATCCACTTCCATTCACTCCCTTCCCATAACCATCTCACAGCTTCCTACTGGTGGCTCATTTACCTTATAAGGTATCCTAAAGTCACACACCACTTCTCTCGTTTCAAACGCCACTACTTTACCCTTCCCAACATTCACCTTCAGTTTCCATCTTAACATACAACATATGCAAGTTATTTATCACTCTTTGGAGTTCCCTTTCACTCTGCTAGTAATACAGTCTGCAGACAGACATACTACTGCAGCCAATCCCACTCCATTCCATTTCAGACTTGCACCAACATTTCCTGCTTTAATTTCCTTCATACAGCAGTTCATGAAAATATCAAACAACCACAAAGACATTACACATCTTTGGTTCACTCCTTTTTCTGTAGCAAAATTCCCTCCAAGCTCCCCCTCCATCCTCACACATGCACTTGCATCCTTATAAGAAGCTTTAATTCTTTCCAACACCTCCCCTCTTATACAATAAATCTTAAGAACATCCCAAAGGGCTTCCCCGTCTACCATATCATATGTTTTTTTTTTTAAATCCATGAATGCTGTATACAACTTTTCATTCTATCTTAAGTACTCCTTTATTATCACTTTAATTACAAAAATTCCAATCCACACAACCTTTTCCTCTGCATGTTCCTTACTAACCTTTACCTAAGTCACTTACATCAGTTTCTCAGTCATAGACTTTATCTGGAACACTAATCTAACTAATCCCTTTAAAACTATTGCACTCATTCCTATTACCTTTTCATTATATATAGATACAGTGATTCCTTCCTCCACTCATCTGACACTTTTCCCTTCCTCCATGCCTGGCCACATATTATGTGCATCCAATCTAGTACCATGTCACTTCTTTACTTAGTTATTCTAATTATGTCTGCAGCTTTCATACACTTCACTCTAGCTATCAGTTCTCTACCTCCTTTCCACCAATTCCTTTCTGCATAAACTTTTATTCTGTACCTCCTACCCTTCTCTTACTAAATATTATTGTTGCTGCTTATTCATCAACCAAAATGCCTCCTCCTCCTCCTCCTCAATTTCTTTGGCCTCTCTCTCTCTCTCTCTCTCTCTCTCTCTCTCTCTCTCTCTCTCTCTCTCTCTCTCTCTCTCTCTCTCTCTCTCTCTCTCTCTCTCTCTCTCTCTCTCTCTCTCTCTCTCTCTCTCTCTCTCTCTCTCTCTCTCTCTCTCTCTCTCTCTCTCTCTCTCTCTCTCTTTTACAGCTCCTTTCATTTCAGTTGTCCATCTTGCACACCCCTAACCTCTACACCCCAGCTTTTTTATATCCTACCACTTCTGATGTAATCTCTGGAAAGAAACCATTTATTCTGTTACATAAACACATTCACATGACTGTCAGCTTATACCATCAATAAAGCAAGTCAGCCTGTCATACAAATGGATTAGTGTAAGTAATGTTAACTGTTTCCTTAATTTTCCAGAAGGCTTAATACTTTGATATTATTGTTGTGTTCATATTGGTATTTCTAAAAGTCACCTAAAGGTTGTTGGTAAGATAATTGAAAATACTGAAACCAAAACTACTTTTGAAAGTGACTAGAGCACTAGGAGTGCACTAATGAGCTGACTTGCCAAAAGAGGGCAGGAGGCATGGAGCATGCCCTTTAAATCAGCTTAGCCTACAGCAACCATAGTACACATTGAATTAATTTTGTGGCAAATTTTACTTTGTACTATTTGCTATGATTGATAATAAAGGTAAGAAAGTGTTTTATGACAAGACTATTAATTATCCTAATTTCCATATATGTAAAATGTCTATTTTCTTTTCTATCTATCTATATAAAAGGCTAGCAATCCCACATGGGATGGCCCAGTCAAGGCACATACACACACATCATTCACACTCTTAGCCCTGTCAGCTTTCAATTGAAAGGGACACTCTTGCAGCCCACAATACTACATCCCAAGAGTCCAGGCACAACATAGCTGGCCACACATCCACATCAGTGCACAACAACATATACAAAAAAATTCTGATTGGGGCTGAGCAAAATTAGTAATGGTCAATGCCTCAAAACTCAGTTCCTCCATCTATTAACTTGACATAACATTCCAAATAATTATCCCCTCTTCTTCAATGACACTCAACTCTACAATGTAGAGACTACACTAAGTCTGTCCTTTACTTATAATTTAAACTGGAAACTTCACATCTCATTTCTTGCTAAAACAGCTTCCATGAAGTTAGGCATTCTGTATTGTCTCCATCAGTTTTTCTCTTCCCCCTACCCCAGCTGCTTACTCTGTTCAGGGTCCTTATCAGTCCATGTGTGGAGTATGCTTCACATGTCTGGGGGCCTTCCACTCATATTGTGCTTTTAGACAAGGTGGAATCAAAAGCTTTTCATCTTATCAACTCATCTCCTCTAACTGACTGTCTTCATCCCCTTTCTCATCTCCACAATGTTGCATCCCTTGCTATCTTCTACCATTATTTTCTTACTAATTGCTCTTCTGATCTTGCTAACTGCATGTCTCCCCTCCTCCTGCAACCTCGCTACACAAGATTTTCTTCTTTCTCTCATCCCAGTTCTGTCCACCTCTTTAATGCAAGAGTTAACCAGTATCCTCAATCATTCATCCCTTTCTCTAGTAGACTCTGGAACTCCCTGCCTGTTTCTGTATTTCTTCCTTCCTATGACTTGAACTCTTTCAAGAGGGAGGTTTCAAGACATTGTACCCTCTAGAACATAAATAATAGGCAATGCATACTTTTCAGAGTTTGCTAATCCTCACTGGTGTACAAGTCTTTTAAGCCATTCATAGGTACTAGATGTTAGAAATTTAGGTCAGATTTAAAGGGTCACGATTGTCACAGTTCCTCACATTAACCACATTCAGTGCATTTTCACTTTTAACTTCAGATTATGAGGGAAATAGGATCATATTCTGCTGACTAATTGGTTTTTACATTGTTATGCCAAATAATCTTGTAAAAAATAATTACAGTAAACCCTCATTATACAGGACCCTGTTATGATGGATTTCCGCATTTAAGGGACATGTATGGTCTACGGACCCTCCATCAGATTTGCCAGATAAATGGCAGTAAATAAGGTGGAGCGTGTGGCCTATGGCCAGAATATTAACTTTGTATTATTATTATTGATAAATTCACTAAATGCTTACAACACACATTCCACAGTATTTTAAATCATGTTTGTCATCATCACAAATACTTTATTACACTGTGGTGTGTTGGCATGTTTGGAGCTCCCTTCTAGTGGAGCTCGACCTGGTAAGAAATCCTAGTAAGCGGCAGTGGCAGCGAGGAAATGAGTGAGGATCAGAGGGAGGGAGGGTGTAGGTGGTGGTGAGCACACACTGCACTAACCAGGGTTGCACTGTCTGCCATAATTATGGTATTTCTGTCAAAATTTTGGTGTTTGTCTACCATCTGCCATACATTGTCCACCATACACAATGCCATAATGTAAAGAAAATGTCATAAATTTCATATTGCTGTATAATAATCTGGGCTGACTGGCAGAGCAACCCTGGCATCCACACACTACATCTGCCTCAGTTTATGGTTCAAGAGAACCATATAAAAGGAGTTTGTCATTTGGTACTGAGGTAGATAATTAGTGGGAGTTTCCTTGTGTAGCACGCCCTAGGCAAGCATCAACTTTGGCAGCTTCCACAGTTAAGAACCACTGCATTAGTGTGTGAAGATCCACAACCTGGCTTCAATGAACAGACATATTTTATAGTTAGTAGTTAATTTGTATTACACAAAAGGCCTTTTGGCAGACTTCCCAGCTTTTCAGTCCATAGTAGTAGAGTTTCATATGTTTTTGCTGCCCCACTCGACGCACAATGGAGGGATACACAATTCTTTTGAGGTGGTCCCTTGACCAAAAAAAAAAAAAAAAAAAAAAAAAAAAGCAGAACCCACTGTCCGTGGTTTCATTTCATATCCTGAAATATGAAAGCAAAATAATTAAAAACGATATCCTATGGCATTATCATATACATTGGAAATGATGACCATGATGATAATTATGATTATGCTACTGCAGCTGCTGCTGATGATGACTATGATGATGATGACTGATAATGATGACCATGACAATAATAATGATGATGACAATGATAATGATGATGATGATGATGGAGAGGAGGAGGAGGAGAAAGAGGAATTCTTCACGTAACCATTAAAAAAAATATATACATCAATGAATGTTCAACAACCCAGTGATGATAAGTGTCACATTTGTTCCCTTTTCTCCAACATGAGTAGGTGGGAAGGGTGTTAAATAAAATCTGATGTACAATTTACATTTCCCACATTGCGTAAATGATTTTGAAACAAAAACCAGCCTTCTTGGCCTTAAGAATACTGACTTGTGGATTGTTATTGCCTTGTGATCTTTATACCTTGGCTGACCTTGACCATGACATGTGCCATTTAGGATCAAAATGTTTCCATCACCAAAACGTATGCTTATGTACCAAGTTTCTTGTGTCCTTCCACAGCTGCGACAAATATCTAGAATTTGAGAAATTTTCCCCTGATTACCTATCTTGCAGTATGACAGTGTCAAGAAGGACAAACCTACGTAGGAATCTGTCTACGAACAGTAATCTCTTTTGTGTATGTACATTGCGTACGTGTACGCAATGTACATACACAAAGTACATATCAAAGTACATATCAAAGTACATATCAAAGTGTCAGCGATTATTGTTGCAATAGCGTGACCATGAAAATTAACGTACCGATAATGGGGACTTAGGTGGCATTACTTCGTATAATATATGTGCGCCGCAAGACAGTGGTATGATTGGTGCCTGATCTAGGCCACGATCAGTTCCCACTTGTCAGGAACACTACACTGATATCGCGTGGCAGTGGCACCGTTCTTACAACATTCCCGACCGAGGAACATCTTTCAGGCTGAGATGTGTGCATAAAGAGAGCATCGTTCCCTAAGAGCCAATAGGACATTATAAAACGCTTCCTGAAGAATGTTCAGATTTTTCTCATACCCTTATCATTATGGTGATGCTGATAAACGCGTGTGTAGCCATTACTCAGTTTTACATGTAATGCAGTACTTTACAACGAGGAAGAGTGTTGTCTGACTTGAGTCACGTCCAGGGCTAGCCGGCATCTTCGTTTTTTTTTTTTTATCACACAAATGTTGTTTGTTATATGTATGTATATGTTTTAAAAATAGATAAATAATAATAATGCTGATGAAAAATAGAGAAAATAGTTTTTAATGTATGCTGTTTTAGCGTTATTGTACTTATATCAGCTACTCCCTTGAAGAGAGAAAATTGCCAGTATCATGTTCTTTCCTGAAATAGAATACACTATAGTAGTAGTAGTAGTAGTAGTAGAAGTAGTAGTAGTAGTAGTAGTAGTAATTGTAGTAGTGGTGGTGGCGGTGGTGGTGACCACGTGGTGGTAGCAAGAGCAGAAGAGGAAAAGTAAAAGTGAAATGGGTTTGATATCTTCTGTATACACTTAAAACAATAGAAATTCAACTCGTTAAATATAATCTTATCATTTCGATAAGATATGTTCGAATACTGAAGAGAAGGTCTTTCTAAGATAAGGCAGAAATGTGATCACAGCTTCCTTGTTTAAGAATGAGAATCTGATACGTTGGGTATAATTACCTTGCATTGTGCTAATGTAGACATTGCACATGCATTATCATTGTTGTCCCCTTTGCTTAATAATGAAGCGTCTTTCCTTTTGTACCATTGGACATCTACCCGTGGTACGTCAAAAGTGTCATTAAGAGAGGGTATCAGCCCATCAGGTATTGAAAATCTTAATATCATCGTGTGTTTAACGTCTTCAACAATAAGAGAAACTTTTAACTTCGGATTGCAATGAACTATGCAAGATATTTCGGTCAGAGTGAATAACGAGTACATGATCGTATTATATATATATATATATATATATATATATATATATATATATATATATATATATATATATATATATATATATATATATATATATATATATATATATATATATATATATATATATATATATATATACACACACACACACACACACACACACACACACACACACACACATTTATTATTATGGTTTATCATTACTTTTCAGTTAAATCATAACAATATCGAGAGAGAGACATGTGCATGAGCTTATCATTAGACGCAATTGAATGCGAAGCGTGTAGGGATCACCGGGAAGACATTAGAAAGGCACTTGGAATTAGGGATCACCGGGGAGAGATTAGAAAGTCACTGGGAATAACTAGACAAGACTGAGAGATAATGAACATGTGTGTGCAGTGGACCTAGCGATGATGTGTGAGGTGAAATTTATACTCATATTTCACTCCCCTTAAAGTTGTGATAACCAAGTCACTGTATGACTTTAGATGGAGCTGCTCCATGTGATTACTTGAGGTAAAATTGGCACGAAGGTTAGAATAGGTGAGATTGCTATTAACCTAAACTGATTGCGCATTTTGTCGTGGCCGAGAAGAGAAATATACTCTTAACTTGCGTCTATTATTTAAAAGCAAATTAATTATCTGTAAAAGGAGACATGTCTGCTAAATTTATTTGATTTATAAAGCCATTAATTTCTGCATTCATTAGATGAAAAACCATATTTTAGTCTAAGGCGAGAGTAAAGGATTAGGTGACATGTAGGCTGCTTCCTATGCAGACAGCATAGCCACTCCTGTGATAGCAGCAGAATAAAACAATTCGGTACAAGGTTATATGTACTTTTATTCATAACAGTATTGAGTATTGATTTAGATAGTTCCATTGAAGGAATGTGCTCACGAAAACCAATTTACGTAATTCCACGTGACCGGATTTTATGAAAACTATCTTGTATTTATATTTATTTATTTATTTATTTAGAACTTATAGGTACTTATTTATTTATTTTTTGTTGCTGGAAATGTACTGCATGCTTCTTCTTTTTTTTTTGTGTGTGTGTGGGAAATATTAGTGACTTGTGTAGGAAATATGGCAATACTTCAACTTTCGTAGTTTTGTACATATGACTACGCATCCCTTTGTTGGTCTCTCTCTCTCTCTCTCTCTCTCTCTCTCTCTCTCTCTCTCTCTCTCTCTCTCTCTCTCAGCGTCCATGTAGGGATAAATAAATTGGGACAAAGATAGAGCCTGAAGATTTTACTTTGTCCACAATGAGCGTATGAATCTTTTGAGATTTTAGTTGAATGTTTCGTCATAAGCAGTTTTAGACTGGCAAGAAGTAAAAAGTCAGTGCCTTCCATACGTCTTCATTTACGCTTTCGTATATGTTGCTATTAGTGATATATATATATGTATATATATATATATATATATATATATATATATATATATATATATATATATATATATATATATATATATATATATATATATATATATATATATACATATATATATCACGTACTTACAACATATGCAAAAGTATGAATGAAGACTGCATGTAAGGGGCGAAATCAGTAGGGAGGGAGCGGGAGGGAGGAGAGGTGGAAGTGGTGGCTAACCCTCCAAGAGTGTGGGACAGCCTGCTGTCTCACTGGCAGGCAGCTTGCAGAGCATTGCAGCAGTAGTGGGCCGATGGTTGTGGGCTTGTGGCCACTGCCCACTTGTCAGTGAGGTTTGAGAAGTCTGCGAGTGAACATCGCATCCCCCTTCACAATGTGGCAAGAGAAAAAAAGTGTCTTCTGGCTCGTGGTGGTGTTATCGTTCGTCTCTACAGTGCTGTCCACAGGCAAGTGAAAGATAAATTAAAGGACTTACAATCGATGTATATCTACGCTGTTTTGCATTATATGTCATAGAATGTAACACTGAGATGTACGGCTGAAGCATCAATTTTGATGATGTTTCGCCATTCTGCGTGCTGAGGGTCGCACGTTCGCCAGGCAGCCTCTTGTTATGGGGGCTCGATGACGGAAGGGGAAATTTACTCCTGTGATTTCAAAATAGGTTCTTTTAATTGACTTGCAGAATCGTGATATTAGTTTCTTCATGTGTTAATTGTCAAATCTCTCTCTCTCTCTCTCTCTCTCTCTCTCTCTCTCTCTCTCTCTCTCTCTCTGCATATAAAATGTATTATATATATATATATATATATATATATATATATATATATATATATATATATATATATATATATATATATATATATATATATATATATATATATATATATATATATATATATATATATATTAAAGTTATTTATTCTATTATTTATTTATTATTATTTTTCTTAAGGAAAGCAGATTTTGCCAGACTTATTCTACTCGCATTGGTGACTTGCTTTTCATGCAACAACTTTTTTTGGGATCAGTTGCAAATCTTGCCTTCTCTTTTAGGAAATACTTCATCTAGATAGATCTTCCTTCTGGCTCCCACTTTTATCTTTTCTTTTGCTATTCTTTTTCATTCATTCTTCCTGTGTCGAAGTCATTTAGGACCTAAGTCGTGCCTTTTTTGTAATTATTTTTTGACTGCTAATGATGACATTCCAGTAATTTCTCTGGTATTTCTGATTCTGACCCTTCTAGTTTTATTAGCAATTGCTATCAGGTTTTTCATTTCTGATATTTGCATCATATTTCAGACACTTGATGTTATTATTCAACTTTCTGATTTATATATCAATGTTAATTTTCGCACCAAGACGATTCAAATATTGTTTTGTGTTTGTGTTGATATATTCGTATCCTTTAGCACAGGATATAATGCACATACAAACTTGTACTTCGGTATTCTCTCAGTTATCTCCTTTTACAACCACAATTTGCCAGATATGCTAGATGTCACGTTCGTCTTCTCTAATTATATTAGTTTACGTAATATTGTTTTCTATCGTAATGATTAGTATTTTTGTCTTGAATGTTGATGCGTAACCCTGCATCCTCAAAACATCTATTCCAGCAAATCGTTAGAAATTTCTCCACAGCTGTGTTGTACTGTTACTGCAACATGTTATATCATATGTGGATGTACGCACACCTGCATGCGCATCCTCTTCTCCGTGATTTTCCATTCTCTTTATATCGTTTAATGATGCTGCTCATATACTGTCAACAACAATGGAGATAGCATGTTTCTTTGCTTCACTCCTGCTGTTACTTCAAATCAGTCATCCTTCTCATATCCAGTTTTAAAAAGACATATATAATATATATATATATATATATATATATATATATATATATATATATATATATATATATATATATATATATATATATATATATATATATATATATATATATATTGAAAGTGTATATGAGCAGGAGATTCTCTTTCAAACATGTTTAGCTGAAAGTGATGGTAGGTTCTGCAATTTGTATTTTCTTAAAGAACTTCTCTTTTTCCTTAAAACTGTCCGATTTTCTTCCATGTGTTGTGTGATGACATCTTCATAGTGTGTCATCTCTGCCATATCGCGATTTCGGGTCCGTGACCCTTCTTCAGTGGCTGCGGTGGGATGCTTCTTTTTCGATGTTTAAGGAGAGAATGAGTAGCTCGCTAGCTGGTCGGAGAATGAGTAAATACTGGCAATTCCGATCAGCTACTCATTCTCTCCTCAACCATCGAGAGTGAAGCATCCCACCTCAGCCACTAAAGAAGAGTCACGGACTCGAAATCGCGATATGGCAGAGATGACACACTAAAGATGTCATCACACAACACATGAAAGAAAACCGGACAATTTTAAGGAAAAGATAAATTCCTTAGAGAAAATCTAAAATGCCCATACATGCATTACGTATATAACTTTCTTAACTAAGTACTTTTCATTCCATATTCCTCCAGTTGACATTTCCAAAAGCTTCTCTCTTGGAATCAAATTAATTTTTTTTCAAGATTTATGAAAACATAATGCAATTTTCTTTATATTCCAAACATTTTTCGATAACCATTTTAAAGATATAGATGGTATTCGATGTACTTCTGTCTTTTCTGTATCTAAATTGCTCTCTTAGATTTTGCTTTATTACCGTTCTTGTTCCCTTTCCAAGAATTCCTCTATAAACTTTAACAACATGGTTGATGAGAGAAATACCTCAGTAATTATAGTAATTTACAACTGGTTACAACAAAATGAAGAGGTGCTTTAGAAGAATAACAAACGATCCGTTATTGTACGAAGCAATATGGAGCAGGGACCAGTTACAGCTATGAGCTTAATTAATTTGACTTTAGAAGGAGTCCTCGAACGTGAAGCACTGACGCAGTGCTGCCAGATAGAGGGAAGCTTCAAGGAAATTGTTGGTGCTACAGGGGAATAGAAAGAAAAAAATCTTAATACACTAAAATGTAGCGAAATTCGAAAGAGGCGGAGATTATCATCATAACTATCGTCATCAGCTTATAGCATTCCACTGCAGATAGAAATTAATCAGAACCCTTCTTCTAGGTCAGGCCTTAAAATCTGTGGATATGATTCCGTACTGATTCTCTCTCTCTCTCTCTCTCTCTCTCTCTCTCTCTCTCTCTCTCTCTCTCTCTCTCTCTCTCTCTCTCTCTCTCTCTCTCTCTCTCTGTCTGCGTGTATATCTTGTAGAGCAGCGGTTCTCAACCTGGTGGCCATGGCATTTTAGTGGGGGCCATGGCGGGCTGTTACAAATTATGCATTTCTAAATAATAACTTTTTCCCCAACGAAATTCAAGTTTGCTTGTGTCCGCTAGTCTTTTGTAGTCTAGTGATGTAAGTTAAGCATATCACAGAAATCTATCAAATACAAGATAATAATGACTGCCAACTTTATAATAAAGCAAAGGTGTTCTCATCAACATTCAGTTATTATTATTATTATTATTATCATTATTATTATTATTATTATTATTATTTATGTTATTGATTGATTGATTGACTTTTTTTTTGCCTTTTTTGTCGGGATTTTGGAGAAAAATGAAGGAGAACCACACGAATGTTGAAAATTCATGAAGGGGGAAATGGAGAGAGAGAGAGAGAGAGAGAGAGAGAGAGAGAGAGAGAGAGAGAGAGAGAGAGAGAGAGAGAGTTGAACAGGAAAACGTTGCTGGTGAATCTAGGGAACTTTTGATAGCTGTATCTGACGGCACTGCAGTGGCGTCGTATTCGTAAACGTATCAAGACATGAGCGTTGGAAATTTCATTCAATAACACTTAAGTGATTTTTAGGTGCCAAGTAGCGTCTTCAGTACGGTGTAACCCTGCTGACAATGTGATGATAATGTCAATAGCAAGGAAGTAACTGCAAGACAGCCATCATTAATGCTTACCATGCCTTTGACATCATCCTTATCAGCATGTCTCCATTTCAACCATTATCCCGCGTATATTCTGCCACTACGACTACTACTACTAGTAGTAGTTCTACTGCTGCTGCTGCTGCTGTTACGACGACGACGACGACGACGACGACGACGACGACGACGACGACTACTACTACTACTACTACTACTACTACTACTACTACTACTATGGTGGTGGGCGCTTTTTTTTTTTTACAACTGCACCAACCCCATCACATTAGATTTACAAATGCACCGACTTGGCACTACAACATTATTATTATTATTATTATTATTATTATTATTATTATTATTATTATTATTATTATTATTACTGTATTTCTATTGTTATTCTTTCTTGGGCATGAATTGCTCTCAGTTGAGTAAATCTCATTAAAGAAAAATGTTTTGGTTAACATTTTTCTATGTAGGGATATATATATATATATATATATATATATATATATATATATATATATATATATATATATATATATATATATATATATATATACAGGATCGGGTAAAGTATAGGGAAATATGAAAAATGTTTACAAGTCATTTCACAAAGATTAGGTTACGTTTCGCTGTAACTCGTGCAAAAGAAAAAAAAAGGAAAATTTATCCCACACTTATCTACATCTTTACACAGTATCATTATCAAATTGCTGAATCCTTTTCTAATTTTGTTTTAGTGACATCTATGCCTTTTTCTCATAGAAGATGTATAATGTAATAATGCTGCATGTGGGAATTTTGTAATACATGATGGCTTTATTAGGTTGCCCTAAAAAGAATATCATCACAAGTGTAAGACCATCTATCTATAGTTCTGGCAGACAGGGTGACATCTCCCTTAAGAAATTATTCTTAGGAATGCTTCGCAAAGACAGTAGAGTGGGAGTGTGGTGTTCTTGTTTCTTCTTTCCCTAATTATTCCCCATCAATGGGGAGTTTTCGCTGTTCTTACAAAAACCTTGAGTTTGTAGCACACAATACAGCCACAGTCAGTTAGTATTGTATACGCCTTCTTTCTTGCTTACTTTAATTTCATGCACAAGGAATCTCTTATCTAAATATAATCATATCGCGTGCATTACCTGTTAAGTTTTATTAGGTTAGTACAACTGAAGAATTGTTGCTTTACATGGCTGTCATATAAATGTAAAGCTAAGTTCTCTCACACATCAAACCTGTTAAAAAAATTCCAACAATATATATGCTTGAAGGCTAAATTAAGCACATGGCTTGTGAATTTTACTCTCTCTCTCTCTCTCTCTCTCTCTCTCTCTCTCTCTCTCTCTCTCTCTCTCTCTCTCTCAAAACTTATGTACTGCAGTTTTTTTTTTTTTCTGTGCAATAAGTTCGCTATGAAAATACTAGAACTCTTCTACAAGGTTTCAGGCTTTAGGGAAATTTTCTAGGGATATTTTTGAACATGTGCGGACTCGACTTTCCCTTTCTCCGTTGAGCCTTGACTGAAGTTGACTCCGCCTTCTTCCTTTAGTCTCCCGCTCTCAGTGGCCACATGAAGTAGTGAGTGGGTGCTCGTGACGTTGTTTGCAATGGCCAGTTTACTTCAGAATGTTGTGTGGCTATTATTCATATCATTATCATCATCTACTGGTAAGCTATAAGTTCGAATGTGTTTTGCTTTGAGTCAAGTTGCTCGGGAAATCTAGTTGGGGATTGGTAGACCACATTGGTACCGATGATGAAACCTCCATTCTGAGCCAGAGGCCGGTCACGTACTCCCCCGGCCGCCTCTGCAAATTGGCCTTCTTGCAGTGACTCATGATAGCCTCTGTTGAAGACAGATTAGTGGTGGCATAGACGAAAATTATTGACGTGTTGTTAATAAGTGTTTGTGTTGTTGCGTAACTTTTGGCTATGCTCCTAAACTTATCGCGCGACTTTATCACCGGTTTCGTCTGCAGTGCATTCCGTGCTTTGGTTAGGTAAGAGTAAATGCATGTTAGGACATGTGCCAGATGGTTAATAGGTGGGTCTAGTTTTGTTGATTTTATTTTATTGAAGGCCTGCATGTGGGTTTCTGGTTATTTATTTTTTTTATACATTTAAATTCTTATGTATTTGGTTTGATTTTTTTTTATACTGATAATTTGTTCAGTCTATTTCCGGATCATAGTGACGCAGTAGTATAGTGTAGCATGCCTTCAGCTTATTTGTTGGTTCAGACATGGTCTGCCTTGCATTTTAGCCGCCGTCATGCAGTTATTAGTAGTTAGGCAATGTTGCCCTAAAGTAAAGAGGCGTCCTTTTTAATTAGGTTGTCTTTTCACAAAGGCAGAAATCGAAACATGGGTTTCAGGCAAGATGTTTAACCATGGCAGTTCCTACCACAAGATAAAATTAGGTCACACGTTTTGGGAGTTGAATTTTCTGCTAGTCCACTATAATCAGGTAATACTTTAGCTTTTTATGTTTTATATCTACCATGACTGTAAATTTGGTTTTCAAGAGTGGATATCTTGGTCTTCTTTGAAGTAATAGTGCTGGTGCTTTTGCTGTTACTATGATTTGTTTCAGTTTGAACACTGCTATTGCTCAGGGTTAGACATGAGTCAGTAGACAAGGAGTATCCTGGTTATGCACTAAAGAAACACACACCTCCCATACAAACACAGATTGATCTAAAGGTGGGATAAATCTTATTCCATGAGAAGGTTGCAGATGACTATTTAAGAATATTAACATTTACTTTGCTAAGGAAGGGTTAAAGTTTTGCTGTTATATATTTGATGCATGCTGATGTCTTAGTCATATACAGTGGAACTTCGGTTCATGAATGTTCCCGTTCACGAACAAATCAATTCGTGATCAGATTTCTCAAACAATTTTTGCATCGGTTTATGAACAGTGTGGGAACAGTGTGCAGGGTGTTTGTATATTCGCACACAAACACCCTGCAAACCCTCTCATTTGGCAAGCATGCGCTCATTTGCACAGCTGTGTTTTGGGCCGCCTGCTGTGAGCATTTTGATTATCACACACTAGCAAGTCTCTCCAGCATTGGTTGTAGCTTGTCACTGATTTCAAGGTCAGGTATCTTCCCAGCTGTTTGATGGGGGTTAAACCTGAGTCCCCCTACTCCCCTCCTATCTCTAACCTTTCAGGGTGGTTGGAAAGATGATTTGAGAGGAAAAGATAACATCCTACCTTGTGTCAAACATGCATTGGTTAGAAGGAAACATTGGAGCATATGAGTCTGTGTAAAGCAGGAACTGTTGTGCTACTCATTACAGCACGTGCTCTGCCATCCCATCACATTTCACCTTGTGTTTTGGTGTCTGGATGCCCCAGAAAGACCTTACCTGCTACAGACACGCTCATATGGTGTGAGGTTGTCAAGACTCCCTGGATCACAGATACTGCACTCAAACAAGGGACGTGAGGTAGAATTAGGGAAGCACATGCTGTCTTGAGCAGCGCAACAATCTCTGCTGCACAAACTTGTATGCTCCTATGTTTTCTTCCAGCCAGTGCATGCTTGGTGCAAGGCCAGACTTTGTGTCTTTTCCTTTCCAACCAAAATTTCATTCTATATTCCTTGTCACAAAAAGCATTCAAAATGGGAAAAAAAAAAAAAATGCAATAGTTCTGAGGCTGGAATAGAATAATTGTGTTTACATTAATTTCAATGGAAAAAAAATATTTTGGTTTGTAAACTGAGTCATGGAAAAGATTAAGTTTGTGAACTGAGGTTCCACAGTACTATGTATGACAAATTCCACACAGCATAACTAATATACACTTGTAGGCAGGTTTGAGGCTTCCAAAACCTGGATCCCAGTACAGTATCCACTGGTGTTTGTTTCTTATGCATTTTTGTCTGTAAGAGGTGGCATATCAGCAGAGTGTGGCTTCCCCCTCTTCCATGTTGTCTAGGGTTGGGAAGCCCACCAGGTGAGATAACCCAAGTCTCACCACTCTACTCTCCTTCATCTGTTTCTGGAATTCCAAAGTATCTTAAATTCACAAAACACATTCTTTTAATTTGTTTGGATTATTGGCATTTTCTACTTAAGGAATGCTAAACGTATTGATATAAAAGCTCAATGTGACAGCTGTGTACAGTATTACATGGAAGTTTTGTATGATGACCAAAAAAGAAAAATCTTTCACCAATTATGATAGCAAAACAATTTCCAGATAAATTTTGGAGCATTCTGAATCAATCTGCTTTCTCTTTTCCCCCAACCTTTTTTATCCACCTCCCAGGTTTAAAAAAACAACCTTTGTCACCAGCACTATTTTATGCTAAATCACCTAAGCTCTATATTTTGTTTATGAATTTATTATTTACTATTTATCGAAATTATATGAGATCTCTACCTATGTCATCTCAGTTGTTAGTGTGGTAAATCACAAATTATATATGAGTTCTACATGATGCATTTTCTACAAACTTGTTAGCTACCTATCCTTGCTTCTGGCCTCTGCTTACTTGATCTTTAATGCGACTATTAATGTAATCTAACAGCAGTGGGGCTCCTTCCCTTCAAATCCCCAGGAGTATTTTTGCATTCATAGCTTAGTTGATATTAAGTCTTTTGACTATAATATGGTGCCTTAAATCACATTTTAGGACATTTGTAATTTTACTGGCAGACCTACCTGCATTCATGTGTTTGCATTCTTGATCTGGTTAGTTACATGGTGGTGTTTCCATATTTCCCTGACAAATCATGTATATATATTGGTAATGACAGAAGATGTAGTGTAGTGAACGGAAGTGATACTCTTTAAGGGGAAGATTATAGAATGTCAAAAATTTATGTTTAAGCATATGTATCTATTATGTATTTATCTATTTATCTGACGTCTCACAAACCTGGGAGCCTCCCCCAAGTTTGTGACCAAGGCAGTTCCTATAGCAAAACTCTCTCCCAATTCACCTTCAGCCCTGACTCATGCACTTGCATTCCTATGAAAAGCATTCATTCCTTCCAACAACTGCCTTCCTACACTATCAATCTGAGGAGCATCTTGAAAGATTCTCTTATCCACCCTCTCATGTGCTTTTTCAAGGTCCATAAATGCTGCATAGAATTTTTCTCTCCTCTCTTTATTCCTATATTCCCATACTTCTCTCCCATCTCTCTCATAACTTAAACATTCTTTGATTTATCTTTTCACTCAGCTTCCTATCAAACTTATCATTTGATACCTTTTTACTTTCTCGTAAGTTCCTTCACTTACCAATTCTCTGTTGTTTCACTCTAATATCCACCAGCACATGTTTTTGTAAAATGTTCTCATACTCTCTTTTTTCTTCCAGCCTCTTCAGTCTCAGTTGTCCATCGTGCAATTCCCTTACTCCTATTCTCAAGCTTTCTACACCTCACCACTTTTGCTACCTGTAGTCACTGTATCCTTGAATACAATCATCCCCATTAACCACAGTTTCAGTTGTCCTGAGAAAGGTTAGGGTGCATGGGATAAATGGGAAGGACTGGGAATGGATAAGGTCATGGCTAAGTGACAGGCGATAGAGTTGTAATAAACAACTCTAAATCCAAGTGGGGTCAGGTAATTAGTGGAGTGCCACAAGGATAAATTTTTGGTACATTGTTGTTTTTAATACATATCAGTGAGTTCGATAGTAGAATTAGTAGTGATGTTAGTAAATTTGCTGATGACACGAAGATAGATAGATTCATTAGGTCAGAATCGGATGCCATCACCTTGCAGGCAGATTTGGATAGGATGAACGAATGGACAGACAGATTTTTTTTTTTTTTTTTTTTTTTTTTATGTAGGAAGGATACTGGCCAAGGGCAACAAAAATCTAATAAAAAAAAATGCCCACTGAAATGCCAGTCCCTTAAAAGGGTCAAAGCAGTGGTCAAAAATTGGAGGATAAGTGTCTTGAAACCTCCCTCTTGAAGGAATTCAAGTCATAGGAAGGTGGAAATACAGAAGCAGGCAAGGAGTTCCAGAGTTTACCAGAGAAAGGGATGAATGATTGAGAATACTGGTTAACTCTTGCGTTAGAGAGGTGGACAGAATAGGAGTGAGAGAAAGAAGAAAGTCTTGTGCAGCGAGGCCGCGGAAGGAGGGGAGGCATGCAGTTAGCAAGATCAGAAGAGCAGTTAGCATGAAAATAGCGGTAGAAGACAGCTAGAGATGCAACATTGCGGCGGTGAGAGAGAGGCTGAAGACAGTCAGTTAGAGGAGAGGAGTTGATGAGACGAAAAGCTTTTGATTCCACCCTGTCTAGAACAGCAGTATGAGTGGAACCCCCCCAGACATGTGAAGCATACTCCATACATGGACGGATAAGGCCCTTGTACAGAGTTAGCAGCTGGGGGGGTGAGAAAAACTGGCGGAGACGTCTCAGAACACCTAACTTCATAGAAGCTGTTTTAGCTAGAGATGAGATGTGAAGTTTCCAGTTCAGATTATAAGTAAAGGACAGACCGAGGATGTTCAGTGTAGAAGAGGGGGACAGTTGAGTGTCATTGAAGAAGAGGGGATAGTTGTCTGGAAGATTGTGTCGAGTTGATAGATGGAGGAATTGAGTTTTTGAGGCATTGAACAATACCAAGTTTGCTCTGCCCCAATCAGAAATTTTAGAAAGATCAGAAGTCAGGCGTTCTGTGGCTTCCCTGCGTGATATGTTTACCACCTGAAGGGTTGGACGTCTATGAAAAGACGTGGAAAAGTGCAGGGTGGTATCATCAGCATAGGAGTGGATAGGACAAGAAGTTTGGTTTAGAAGATCATTAATGAATAATAAGAAGAGAGTGGGTGACAGGACAGAACCCTGAGGAACACCACTGTTAATAGATTTAGGAGAAGAACAGTGACCGTCTACCACAGCAGCAATAGAACGGTCAGAAAGGAAACTTGAGATGAAGTTACAGAGAGAAGGATAGAAACCGTAGGAGGGTAGTTTGGAAATCAAAGCTTTGTGCCAGACTCTATCAAAGGCTTTTGATATGTCCAAGGCAACAGCAAAAGTTTCACCAAAGTCTCTAAAAGAGGATGACCAAGACTCAGTAAGGAAAGCCAGAAGATCACCAGTAGAGCGGCCTTGACGGAACCCATACTGGCGATCAGATAGAAGGTTGTGAAGTGATAGATGTTTAAGAATCTTCCTGTTGAGGATAGATTCAAAAACTTTAGATAAGCAGGAAATTAAAGCAATAGGACGGTAGTTTGAGGGATTAGAGCGGTCACCCTTTTTAGGAACAGGTTGAATGTAGGCAAACTTCCAGCAAGAAGGAAAGGTAGATGTTGACAGACAGAGCTGAAAGAGTTTGACTAGGCAAGGTGCAAGCACGGAGGCACAGTTTCGGAGAACAATAGGAGGGACCCCATCAGGTCCATAAGCCTTCCGAGGGTTTAGGCCAGCGAGGGCATGGAAAACATCATTACGGAGAATTTTAATACGAGGCATGAAGTAGTCAGAGGGTGGAGGAGAGGGAGGAACAAGCCCAGAATCGTCCAAGGTAGAGTTTTTAGCAAAGGTTTGAGCAAAGAGTTCAGCTTTAGAAATAGATGTGATAGCAGTGGTGCCATCTGGTTGAAGTAGAGGAGGGAAAGAAGAAGAAGCAAAGTTATTGGAGATATTTTTGGCTAGATGCCAGAAATCACGAGGGGAGTTAGATCTTGAAAGGTTTTGACATTTTCTGTTAATGAAGGAGTTTTTGGCTAGTTGGAGAACAGACTTGGCATGGTTCCGGGCAGAAATATAAAGTGCATGAGATTCTGGTGAAGGAAGGCTTAAGTACCTTTTGTGGGCCACCTCTCTATCATGTATAGCACGAGAACAAGCTGTGTTAAACCAAGGTTTAGAAGGTTTAGGACGAGAAAAAGAGTGAGGAATGTACGCCTCCATGCCAGACACTATCACCTCTGTTATGCGCTCAGCACACAAAGACGGGTCTCTGACACGGAAGCAGTAGTCATTCCAAGGAAAATCAGCAAAATACCGCCTCAGGTCCCCCCAACTAGCAGAGGCAAAACGCCAGAGGCACCTTCGCTTAGGGGGATCCTGAGGAGGGATTGGAGTGATAGGACAAGATAAAGATATGAGATTGTGATCGGAGGAGCCCAACGGAGAAGAAAGGGTGACAGCATAAGCAGAAGGATTAGAGGTCAGGAAAAGGTCAAGAATGTTGGGCGTATCTCCAAGACGGTCAGGAATACGAGTAGGGTGTTGCACCAATTGCTCTAGGTCATGGAGGATAGCAAAGTTGTAGGCTAGTTCACCAGGATGGTCAGTGAAGGGAGAGGAAAGCCAAAGCTGGTGGTGAACATTGAAGTCTCCAAGAATGGAGATCTCTGCAAAAGGGAAGAGGGTCAGAATGTGCTCCACTTTGGAAGTTAAGTAGTCAAAGAATTTCTTATAGTCAGAGGAGTTAGGAGAGAGGTATACAGCACAGATAAATTTAGTATGAGAATGACTCTGTAGTCGTAGCCAGATGGTGGAAAACTCGGAAGATTCAAGAGCGTGGGCACGAGAGCAGGTTAAGTCATTGCGCACATAAACGCAGCATCCAGCTTTGGATCGAAAATGAGGATAGAGAAAGTAGGAGGGAACAGAAAAGGGGCTACTGTCAGTTGCCTCAGACACCTGAGTTTCAGTGAGGAAAAGAAGATGAGGTTTAGAAGAGGAGAGGTGGTGTTCTACAGATTGAAAATTAGATCTTAGACCGCGAATGTTGCAGAAGTTAATGAAGAAAAAGTTGAGGGGGGTGTCAAGACACTTAGGGTCGTCGACGGAAAGGCAGTCCGACCTGGGGACATTTATGGTCCCCTCCCCAGATGGGGACTCCGAGGCTGGTGTAGGAGTCGCCATGATTTTAAAATTTTTTGAGTGAAGGGTGTGCGTGTTATTAGGTGCTTGTAGTTTTGTGTGGAGGAAGAGAGTTGTCTTTAGAGGGCAGGCTGTGACTGCCCCCTTGTGTTGTGAGACACAAAGGGAAACGTTCAGTGAGGTCACAGCTGGGTTTAATGATAAGTTCACAGCACCCCCTGAACAGTGCTTTAGACCTCACTGGGAGTAATTATCGTTTCGGCAGGTGTCTACTGCAGGTGTCTACTGCAAATGCAGTTTAATATCAACAAATGCAAAGTACTTAGCATAGGTAGAAGAAATCTACACAGTAGGTACCCAATAAACAACAAAGCTCTGGTAGGTTCATGGTACAAAAAAGATTTAGGAGTTGTAGTTATCTCTGAACTCCATCCAAGAAAGCATTACATAGAAACAGGGCAAATAGGTTATTAGGATTAATTTTTAGTAGTGTTAAAAGTAGAAATTCCAAAGTAATATTAAGATATCTAGACTGTTGTGCAGTTCTGGTCCCTATATTACAGGAAGGATATAGGTCTATTAGAATCAGTACAAAGGAGAATGACAAAAAGGATACAGGGGATGAGGAGTATTCCTTACGAAGCAAGATTGAAGCTGTTAAGTTTACATTCTTTGGAGAGATGTAGGTTAAGAGGGGGAACTGATAGAAGTCTTTAAGTGGTATAAGGATTATAACAAGGGGGACATAAGCAAAATTCTTAGAATCAGGATAGAACAAGAAATAACAAGTTCAAGCTTGAAAAATTTAGGTATAAAAAAAGAGATAGGAAGGTTTTCAAATAGTATGGTAGATGAATGGAACGGACCCAGTAATTAAGTTGTTAGTGCTGAGTCATTAGGGAGCTTTAAGAGAAGGTTAGACAGATTTATGGATGGGGATGATACGTGGAGATAGATATATTTCATACAGGGACTGCCATGTGTAGGCCTGATGGCTCCTTGTAGCTTCCCTTATTTCTCATGTTCTTACATATTGCTGCCAGCCAAATTCAAATAAGAGAAGAGGCAATGAGAGGCAACCTACCAGTGTTTCTCTCTCTCTCTCTCTCTCTCTCTCTCTCTCTCTCTCTCTCTCTCTCTCTCTCTCTCTCTCTCTCTCTCTCTCTCTCTCTCTCTCTCTCTCTCTCTCTCTCTCTCTCTCTCTCTCTCTCTCTCTCTCTCTCTCTCTCTCTCTCTCTCTCTCTCTCAGTTAATTGATAAATAAGATGTTTAACCTTGTACATGTAGTGTTTCTTTACTAAAAACAATGTTTTGGGCACTCAACGTGGGCATTAATTTTCCTCTGATTTTCTTTATTTGTGGGTTTGTCTGTTACTCGGTCTCCCTGGATGACATTAAATACCATCCTTTTATTTGTTCCTAACAAGGGATGATTGCACATAACATTAAATACCACCCTTTTCCTTGATCCCTCCTAGCTTCTCTCAGTTTTTCTCATATTCCTCTTGTTGCACTTTCCTGCCCAGCCCTTCACCAGCCACTCCTGCATGCACTCTTTCTACCATCATTCCTACCATACTCACATTCACCTCTCATTTTCACTTTCACTTCTCATTTTCACTTCTAAGTACCTCAGCATAGTATTCACTTCTCATTTTCACCTTTAAATACCTCAGCATAGTGATCTGACCCATCACATCCTTCCTCAGTGTCTCATCCACTACTACATAGTAAATAAGGTTCTTTTGTTTACCACTTTCATCCCTCCTCCTCCTTGTGTGCCTGTGGATTATTTCATGTTGGAGAAGGGTATTTATCAAGAATCATCAGTCTACCAAGTAGTCCCATTCTCATTTATATTCTGACTAAATATGTGACTAAATACTTATCAAAGTATTTAGTCATATTTTTGTAATTGGATTGTAAGAATTATTATAGAACAATATAACTGTTGTGTTGGGCACAGCCACTAATTGTAATGAACCAGTTGGCATCTGTTGGTGATGTGTATCAGGTCAGATTGAGGAACAGCTAGTCTGCTCATCAACAGTCAGTGCTACAGAGGCTGACTTTAGAGGTGCCACATCTGTTATGGATTGGTAGTTGTAGTTAGCTTAAGGATTATTCCAGTGACATTTTTCAATCTGGAATATGTTGATGATAGGATTAGAATACCCATATATGAAATTTGAGCATGACAGTCTTTTGTAGCATTTGTTTTAAATGATGTTTTTCCTCCTTTTAGATTTGGCTGCCGTCTACAGAGACAAGATCCTAATCCTTCGTGATGCTGACTCTATCCATCCTGACTCTTTGTCATGGGAAGACATCTTTGTGGAACTCCCAAAACCATTGTCTCTTCCTGTGGCCCTTGCGCATGATGTGGAGACCAACAGACTCTTTGTGGCAGATACTGATCCCAAAGAAAAAGCAAAGATTATTTCCATTTCGCTCAATTCAACATTTGGAGTGGTTAACATGACTACTGCTGTCGAAAGTGAGTTTTTTCACTCTAACTTTTATTCTCATGTTTTTAATTTTTTCCAGGTTTACCTTCAGTGTGTGTGTGTGTGTGTGTGTGTGTGTGTGTGTGTGTGTGTGTGTGTGTGCGTGTGCGTGTGCATTACAGTAAGATCTTGATATAACAAACTAATAGGAGAATGCCATTTAATTTCAAACAAAAATATTCAATATTCAGTGATTCTTATAGCAAAACTTTTTTAACAAGCTCATATTCAAGGAGATAGTCTCCATTCTTTGGTGGGTTTTGTGGGCAAAATATGTTGGTATCAAAGTGCCACTTTCCTTCACTGTCTTGCCCAACAGTGATCTGTCTGCTCCCTCCATTCTCACTCCTTTCCTATGTGACAAAGAATTGAACCCATTAGTTGTGCTGGCTATGTCATGAGCCTTCTCCACTACTGTAGCTTGTGAGTGTGTGTGGATGATTGGTGATGTGAGGCTGTGAGTAGCTGTTGTGTGGCATGACCTCACATTTGCCTCGTTTTTTGTTTTGTTTAGTTATTTATTTATTTACGTATTTGTTTATTTATTTATTTATTCATTTTTAAAATTTTTTAAATTTATTCCACTGAGGTTTATCTGTGTCATTGTCTACCTTATCCTAGCACTTATGGAGGCCTTTGCTGTAATATCATACTCAGGTTGTTGCTTTGGCCTAGACTGATACAGGATGCAGACTGAAGGGACCTTTCCATAAGTGGGGAGCGACAGTGGTAGTGGTGATGGTGGTACAAGGTGACACTGCTGCTACTTATCCTTTCTTCTTTATTTTCCCTTCTAGCTTCACTGACTTGTTTAATTCACTATGGGGTGAGATATCCTGCTCAGTTAAGTAACTCAAAGAAGTTGTAAATATGAGTGTGTCTGCACCACTTCCACCATTACCATCACCACCACCACCATCATTACTGCTCTTCTCCACTTCAAACTAGTTCCCTGCCTCAAACAGCTATCACCTCTTGTATGTATCACAGCATTTCATCATTATTATAGTCAGTCAGTTCAGTAGTGAGGACAGCCTGTACTGCATCTATGGTGACCACGAATTGGTTTCAAAGTCCATTAAATAGGATGCTTGTTCATTGGGTTTAAGAGATTCACTATATCTAAATTTGCTATGTTGCTGTTGCTGTTCATTGTATCAGGGTTTCATTTTATTGGGAATGGCTTGTATAAGTATTTTTTGGAAGAATATGTATTTAGGATTTCCTGCCTTTGTGTTTGAAGAAACTTATGTTGTGTTTTTTCAGGCACTTCGGTATCAGTGGTAGAAGGGATGTCATATAGTCCACGGTCAAAACATATCTACTGGACTGATGCTACCCATCATTATATTTACAAGGCCTCAGTACAAAGTGAAGATGGCAGTTTTGTATCCACACCAGTAGTGATGGAAATTCTAGGTGACAGAATTTCACCTCGTGGATTAGCATTGGATGTTTGCAATGAGTAAGTTCTAAAGTATCTCTCTCTCTCTCTCTCTCTCTCTCTCTCTCTCTCTCTCTCTCTCTCTCTCTCTCTCTCTCTCTCTCTCTCTCTCTCTCTCTCTCTCTCTCTCTCTCTCTCTCTCTCTCTCTCTCTCTCTCTCTCTCTCTCTCTCTCTCTCTCTCTCTCTCTCTCTCTGTTAGGAGGAATGTAGTAATTGTTCAAATGAATTGATAGCCATTGATAGTCACTAATGAAAAAAATGTTGAATTCTTGAATGTTAATTTTTTTAGAAAACTCCTGGACATTTGTAGAGTTGCAAGGTATGCAGCTGATTTCTTGGTTAGACAGACTTTAGGTGTTAATGAATAACCTAACCACATATACACAGGCCTGAATACACTGTAGATTACTTAACCGAATTAGTCTTTGTGATGGAGTGGAGTTGTAGATTTGACATGTGCTGTCAGTAGGAGACTTGACTGTGTACTGTCAGTAGGAGACTTGACTGTGTACTGTCTGTAGGAGACTTGACTGTTTGCTGTCAGTTGGTTTGAGTTGAAAGTATGATCATGGGATGCACATGCTTATATCCAGGAGTTGCAGTACCTTCATGACCCTGGATCACCACTAGTTATTTTTTATTAATAATAGAATAATAATAATAATAAGAAGAAGAAGAATAATGATAATAATCTTATTTCAGTTTAATGCCATACATATATAAAATATAGATATATACTAAAACCTGAAAGATCTTTCTAAAAAAACAGAAATAGAAATTAAAAATATATATTTTGTTTACATAATGCATTTTTATTTACTTATTTACTTTATTTACTCTCTTGAAACCTCCCTCTTATAAGAGATCAAGCCATAGGAATGTGGAAATACAGAAGCAGGCAGGGAGTTCCAGAGTTTACCAGAGAAAGGATTGAATGATTGAGAATACTGGTTAACTTTTTTTGCATTAGAAAGGTGGACAGAAGGAGGACAAGTGAGGAGGCAGTAGACACCTGCTGAAACAATAATTACTCCCTGTGAGGTCTAAAGCACTGTTCAGGGGGTGCTGTGAACTTATACCCAGCTGTGACCTCACTGAACATTTTCCTTTGTGTCTCACAACACAAGGGGGCAGTCACAGCCTGCCCTCTAAAGACAACTCTCTTCCTCCACACAAAACTACAAGCACCTAATAACACACGCACCCTTCACTCAAAAATTTTAGAATTATCATGACGACTCCTACACCAGCCTTGGAGTCCCCATCTGGGGAGGGGACCATAGATGTCCCCAGGTCGGACTGCCTTTCTGTCGACGACCCTAAGTGCCTTGACACCCCCCTCAACTTTTTCTTCATTAACTTCTGCAACATATGCGGTCTAAGATCTAATTTTCAATCTGTAGAACACCACCTCTCCTCTTCTAAACCTCATCTTCTTTTCCTCACTGAAACTCAGGTGTCTGAGGCAACTGACAGTAGCCCCTTTTCTGTTTCCTCCTACTTTCTCTATCCTCATTTTCGATCCAAAGCTGGATGCTACGTTTATGTGCACAATGACTTAACCTGCTCTCGTGCCCACGCTCTTGAATCTTCTGAGTTTTCCACCATCTGGCTACGACTACAGAGTCGCTCTCAAACTAAACTTATCTGTGCTGTATGCCTTTCACCTAACTCCTCTGGCTATAAGAAATTCTTTGACTACTTAACTCCCAAAGTGAAGCACATTCTGACCCTCTTCCCTTTTGCAGAGATCTCCATTCTTGGAGACTTCAATGTTCAGCACCAGCTTTGGCTTTCCTCTCCCTTCACTGACCATCCTGGTGAACTAGCCTTCAACTTTGCTATCCTCCATGATCTAGAGCAATTGGTGCAATACCCTACTTGTATTCCTGACTGTCTTGGAGATACACCCAACATTCTTGACCTTTTCCTGACCTCTAATCCTTCTGCTTATGCTGTCACCCTTTCTTCTCCGATGGGCTCCTCCGATCACAATCTCATATCTGTATCTTGTCGTATTGCTCCAATCCCTCCTCAGGATCCCCCTAAGCGAAGGTGCCTCTGGCGTTTTGCCTCTGCTAGTCGGGGGGACCTGAGGAGATATTTTGCTGATTTTCCTTGGAATGATAGTGATAGTGATAGTGGTGATAGTGTTTGGCATGGAGGCGTACATTCCTCACTTTTTTCTTGTCCTAAACCTTCTAAACCTTGGTTTAACACAGCTTGTTCTCGTGCTATACATGGTAGAGAGGAGGCCCACAAAAGGTACTTAAGCCTTCCATCACCAGAATCTCATGCACTTTATATTTCTGCCCGGAACCATGCCAAGTCTGTTTTCCAATTAGCTAAAAACTCCTTCATTAACAGTGTCGAAACCTTTCAAGATCTAACTCCCCTCGTGACTTCTGGCATCTAGCCAAAAAAATCTCCAATAACTTTGCTTCTTCTTCTTTCCCTCCTTTATTTCAACCAGATGGCACCACTGCTATCACATCTATTTCTAAAGCTGAACTCTTCGCTCAATCCTTTGCTAAAAACTCTACCGTGGACAATTCTGGGCTTGTTCCTCCCTCTCCTCCACCCTCTGACTACTTCATACCACCTATAAAAATTCTTCGCAATGATGTTTTCCATGCCCTTGCTGGCCTAAACCCTCGGAAGGCTTATGGACCTGATGGGGTCCCTCCTATTGTTCTCCAAAACTGTGCCTCCGTGCTTGCACCCTGCCTAGTCAAACTTTCAGCTCTGTCTGTCAACATCTACCTTTCCTTCTTGCTAGAAGTTTGCCTACATTCAGCCTGTTCCTAAAAAGGGTCACCGTTCTAATCCCTCAAACTACCTTCCTATTGCTTTAATTTCCTGCCTATCTAAAGTTTTTGAATCTATCCTCAACAGGAAGATTCTTAAACATCAATCACTTCACAACCTTCTATCTGATCGCCAGTATGGGTTCTGTCAAGGCCGCCCTACTGCTGATCTTCTGGCTTTCCTTACTGAGTCTTGGTCATCCTCTTTTAGAGATTTTGGTGAAACTTTTGCTGTTGCCTTGGACATATCAAGAGCTTTTGATAGAGTCTGGCACAAAGCTTTGATTTCCAAAGTACCCTCCTATGGCTTCTATCCTTCTCTGTAACTTCATCTCAAGTTTCCTTTCTGACCGTTCTATTGCTGCTGTGGTAGACGGTCACTGTTCTCCTAAATCTATTAACAGTGGTATTCCTCAGGGTTCTATCCTGTCACCCACTCTCTTTTTATTATTCATTAATGATCTTCTAAACCAAACTTCTTGACCTATCCACTCCTACGCTGATGATACCACCCTGCACTTTTCCACATCTTTTCATAGACTTCCAACCCTTCAGGAGATAAACATTTTACGCAGGGAAACCACAGAACGCTTGACTTCTTATCTTTCTAAAATTTCTGATTGGGGCAGAGCAAACTTGGTGTTGTTCAATGCCTCAAAAACTCAATTCCTCCATCTATCAACTCGACACAACCTTCCAGACAACTATCCCCTCTTCTTTAATGACATTCAACTGTCCCACTTTTCTACACTGAACATCCTCGGCCTGTCCTTTATTTATAATCTGAACTGGAAACTTCACATCTCATCTCTAGCTAAAACATTTTCTATGAAGTTAGGCGTTCTGAGACATCTCCGCCAGTTTTTCTCACCCCCCCAAGCTGCTAACTCTGTATAAGGGCTTTATCTGTCCATGTATGGAGTATGCTTCACATGTCTGGGGGGGGTTCCACTCATACTGCTCTTCTAGACAGGGTGGAATCAAAAGTTTTACTTCTCATCAGCTCCTCTCCTCTAACTGAGTGTCTTCAGCCTCTCTCTCACCGCCACAATGTTGCATCTCTAGCTGTCTTCTACCACTATTTTCATGCTAACTGCTCTTCTGATTTTGCTAACTGCATGCCTCCCCTCCTCCCGCGGCCTCACTGCACAAGACTTTCTTCTTTCTCTCATCCCTATTCTGTCCACCTCTCTAATGCAAGAGTTAATCAGTATTCTCAATCATTCATCCCTTTCTCTGGTAAACTCTGGAACTCCCTGCCTGCTTCTGTATTTCCACCTTCCTATGACTTGAATTTCTTCAAGAGGGAGGTTTCAAGACACTTATTCATCAATTTTTGACTACCGCTTTAGACCCTTTTATGGGACTGGCATTTCAGTGGGCATTTTTTTCTATTGGATTTTTGTTGCCCTTGGCCAGTGTCCATCCTACATAAAAAAAAAAAAAAATGGGTGAGAGAAAGAAGAAAGTCTTGTGCAGTGCAGCCGTGGGAGGAGGGCAGGCATGCAGTTAGCAAGATCAGAAGAGCAGTTAGCATGAAAATAGTGGTAGAAGATAGCAAGATATGCAAAATTGTGATGATGAGAAAGAGGCTGAAGACAGTCAGTTAGAGGAGAGGAGTTGATGAGACGAAAAGCTTTTGATTCCACCCTGTCTACAAGAATGATATGGGTGGAACCCCTTCAAACATGTGAAGCATACTCCATACATGGACAGAGAAGGCCCCTGTACAGAGTTAGCAGCTAGAAGGGTGAGGAAAACTGGCAGAGATGTCCCAGAATGCCTAACTTTATAAAAGATGTTTTAGTTGGAGATGAGATGTGAAGTTTTCAGTTTAGATTTCAAGTAGAGAACAGACTGAAGATGATCAGTGTAGAAGAGGGGGAGCAGTTGAGTGTTGCTGAAGAAGAGGGGATAGTTGTCTGGAAAGTTGTGTCAAGTTAATAGATGGAGGAGTTGAGTTTTTGAGGCATTGAACAATACTAAGTTTGCTTTGCCCCAATCAGAAATTTTAGAGAGATCAGAAGTCAGGTGTTCTGTGGTTTCCCTGTGTGAACTGTTTACTTCCTGAAGGGTTGGATGTCAATGAAAAGACATGGAAAGTGCAGGGTGATATAATCAATGTAGGAGTGGATAGGACAAGGGTTGAGAAAATTATTGATGAATAATAGGAAGAGATTGGGTAACCGGGCAGAACCCTGAGGAACAGGAGAAGAACAGTGACCATCTACCACAGCAGCAATAGAATGGTCAGAAAGAAAACTTAAAATGAAGTTACAGAGAGAAGGATAGAAGCTGTAAAAGGGTGGTTTGGAAATCAAAGCTTTGTGCCAGACTTTATTAAAAGCTTTTGATATTTCAGCAAGTTTCACCAAAATCTCTAAAAGAGGATGACCAAGACTCAGTAAGGAAAACCAGAATATCACCAGTAGAGCAGCCTTGACAGAACTCATACTGGCAATCAGATACTTTTTTTTTTTTTTTATGTAGGAGGGACACTGGCCAAGGGCAACAAAAATCCAATAAAATAAAATGTTCACTGAAATGCCAGTCCCATAAAAGGGTCAAAGCAGTAGTCAAAAATTGATGGATAAGTGTCTTGAAGGAATTCAAGTCATGGGAAGTTGGAAATACAGAAGCAGGCAGGGAGTTCCAGATGGATGTTGTGAAGTGATAGATGTTTAAGAATTTTCCTGTTGAGGATAGATTCAAAAACTTTAGATGGGCAGGAAATTAAAGATATATGACAGTAGTTTGAGGGATTAGAACAGTTACCCTTTCTAGGAACAGGCTGAATGTAGGCAAGCTTCCAGCAAGAAGGAAAGGTTGATGTTGACAGAATTAAAAGAGTTTGACTAGGCAAGGTGCAAGCATGGAGGCACAGTTTTGAAGCTGAAAGAGTTTGACTAAGCAGGGTGTAAGCATGGGGGTGCAGTTTTGGAGAACAATAGGAGGGACCCCATCAGGTCTCTGAGCCTTCCGAGGGATATGCCAGTGAGGGCGTGGAAAACATCATTGTGAAGAATTTTAATAGGTAGTATGAAGTAGTCAGAGAGTGGAGGAGAGGGAGGAACAAGCCCTGAATCATCCAAGGTAGAGTTTTTAGCAAAGGTTTGAGTGAAAAGGTTAGCTTTAGAGATAGATGAGATGGCAGTGGTGCCATCTAATTGAAATAAAGGAGGAAAAGAAGTAAAGTTATTGGAGATGTTTTTGGCTAGGTAACAGAAATCATGAGGGGGGTTAGAGCTTGAAAGATTTTGACACTTTCTATTAATGAAGGAGTTTTTGGCTAGTTGGAGAACAGACTTGGCATGATTCCAGGCAGAAATATAAAACATGAGATTCTGGTGATGGAAGCTGAAGTAGCTTTTGTGGGCCACCTCTCTATCATGTATAACATGAGAACAGGCTGTGTTAAACCAGGTTTGGAAAGTTTAAGTCGAAAAAAAGAGTAAGGAATGTACGCTTCCTTGCCAGACTCTATTTCCTTTGTTATGTGCTCAGCACACAGAGATGGGTCTCTGACATGGAAGCAGTAGTCATTCCAAGGAAAATCAGCAAAATAACTCCTCAGGTCCCCCAAACTAGCAGTGGCAAAATGCCAGAGGCACCTCTGCTTAGGGGAATCCTGAGGAGAGATTGGAGCAATAGGACAAGAAACAGATATGAAATTGTGATCAGAGGAGCCCAACAGAGAAGAGAGGGTAACAGCGTAAGCAGAAGGATTAGAGATTAGGAAAAGGTCAAGAATGTTGGGAGTATCTCCAAGATGGTCACGAATACGAGTAGTATTGCTCTAAGTCGTGGAGGATGGCAAAGCTGAAGGCTAGTTCACCAGGATGGTCAGTGAAGGGAGAGGAAAGCCAAAGCTGGTGGTGAACATTGAAGTCTCCAAGAATGGAGATCTCCACAAAAAGGGAAGAGAATTAGGATGTCCTCTCCACTCAGGAAGTTAAATAGACAAAGAATTTCTTATAGTCAGATTTAGATTCATATTGTCATGATATAAATTACTCATCATCAAGCAAGTATATAATATTTTGTTGGAATTTATACATATTCAACAATTTGTTGATAAATCCTAACAAAACACTGTGTATCATAAGCTCAGCCTAGCCAGTGGATATGTTTGTTGGTGCACTCTTTGTACAGGATGTGGCTGACAAGTATGTCATTGCTTGCATAGTCATCATCAGGGCAGTTATGTTTCAAGAAGTACCAGACACTTCTTCATATCTAAAGTAATTCATCAGTTTTAGTAACTAGTGTCTTCATGACACAGTGAATCTTGTAATATTGCTTGTGGAATGGGTGAGAATAACATACAATATGCTGTTGTAGAATAAGTTATGTAATCAATAAATAGGCTAAGAAGTCCCTCAGTGCTATGCTGAGAGATCTTTCAAGGAGTGTTTTTAGTGATCCAATTAATGTCTTGAGTTTGTGACCCAATGTACTTGTATGATTGCAGTTAAGGATTTGCAAAGTTGCTCATTGATTCTATAGGTAATTATAAATAATAAGGATAAATGTATGAGTTAATGATATGATGAAAATTATACCATCATATTTGCATTACAGGCATCTGTATTGGAGTGAGGCAGGTAATCAAGGAACCGTGCCCAGCAGTGTAGAGATGTGGGATCCTAAAAGCAACAAACATCATATTTTTAAGAAGGATGAAGAAAAAAAAGATTTTTATCAGGTAAAGTATGTTTGTGTTTGTTAGAATGAGCAGAGTATAATGTTGAGCAATACAAATGTTTCTTTTCCTGGGTTCAACCATTCTTTCATTTTTGCTTGGCTTTGTCATGTTAGCTTTGGAACTATTGTATTGTGTTAAACCTAGGGAGGTAGTGACAGTTTTAATAAGGGCAGAGTAACTGGAAGAGAAGAGATTAGGTTTGGATGTTTGATTGCTTATTAACTGTTGTTGAAGGTTTTGAAATTCATAGTGTGTTGCCTGCTTGCCCTTATTTTCATAATGGCTTTGTTAGGCACAATGTGTCAGTGCAGTGCAGTGAAGTTGTTTATTTTTTAAAGTACAGTGGTAGATAAGCTTGTGAACTTAGGTCAAAACTATACTGAAAATGAGAAAGAGTGACAATGACCGATAGAGTTTGGACAATACCACTGGAAGCAATTTGAGGCTAGAGTTACAATGGCAGTGAAACTTCCAGAGATGTTTGATACCGCTTCTTGACACTTGCACATGTTTTATATCCCTGATTAAATCACTTCCTCATTAACTTTTAGGTACTTGTGAACACCATTAAAGGCTAATACTAATTTTGAGCACCATTAACCCTTTCCTTCCGGCAATCGTATATGTACGATTGCATCAATGCGTCCGTAGCGACGGCAATCATACCCGTGATCAAGAATTTTCGCGCCTCAATTTTGAGCTCCAAGCGCAGTTTCTCGAGTCAGATGGTGAGTGGAAGTGTCTGGCATGTTTCCACATTTAATGTTGTCACTAGCTCTGGAAATTTAGTGGTAACTAAGCTATTTTCCCTTTCTCCGGGCGACACTTGGCAACCCCAGCGACCCGCCGGGTGGAAAGCAGCTTCCACTGCTTCTTGCCAGCTATTGTTGCAACATACCCTAAATTTTCTAATATATCTGTAATTCTCCTCAATTCTCAGAGCATATTTTATATAAAGTCACTTATTATGTTTTTCCAATTTCCCCTCCAAGATGAGAGAGAGAGAGAGAGAGAGAGAGAGAGAGAGAGAGAGAGAGTGTGTGTGTGTGTGTGTGTGTGTGTGTGTGTGTGTGTGTGTGTGTGTGTGTGTGTGTGCGTGCGTGCGTGCGCAGTGTCATCGCTCTCCGGGCTGTTTCTGGAAGACGGATCACACAGTGGGAGGAGGAGGAATCCTTGAAAAGGCATAAACTAAACTTTCAGAGGTCACATCGAGCTACAAAGTACATCATTGTACTCAGAATAACAAAGAGAAAATAATTATTAGTATTCAAACAGTTTTCTGACAATTTCTAGGTTTATGATTTTTAGCCGTCATAGCAAACGGGAAAATAGTTTAAGCGCCGGAAGGAAAGGGTTAAAGGCTAATGCTAACCTTGAATTACCAGTGTGGTGCAGAAATAATCTAAAAAAACCATGCTGAGCCATTGTTTACACACGAGTTGATGAATGCTCACTGTTGATATCATCTCATATCTTCCACAATTGGTGTTCACACTCATACTATGTTAATTGGGTGCAAAGCTATGGTCTTCAACACTGAATCCAAATGATAAACAATAGTTTTCTAATGGTGTAAGCAGTGGTGACTTCATTGCTGCAGATCACAAGAGAATTGTACTGTTGTCAAGTATGCAAGCACAAGTCATTCTCTTAAATTGGCATCACTGCAGGTGGCAATGACAACACCATGCTCAGTACTGTGGGTGACAGAGGTAGCAGCAAACTCAGTACTATCTCTGTGGGTGTCGGCATGCTCATTACTATCTCTGTGGGTGGCAGGGTTGGTGGCACGTTCAGTACTATCTGTGGGTGACGGATGGTGGTAGTGGCATGCTCAATACTGTCACTGTGGGTGGTGGGGTGGTGGAGGCAGCAGCCTGCTCCCTCCTGTGGGTCAATTACAGTAAAATCCCTCTCATCTGGCATTCGAGTATCCGGCAGCTTCAAGTATCCGGCACATTTTTCCCCGAGCCTTAAAATCAACAAAAAATCAATGTGTACTCATAAAATCGATTAAAATTCCCACGTGAGGCATACTTTATCCCCTCGCCACCAGAACGCACTGCTTCGCGCCACCTGCGGCCCACTGCACTGTGTTTACTCAGTGACTCAGTCCCGCGTGTGCACTATTTATGGCCTGACACCTTCATCATGTCTAAAGTTGTAGAAAAGAGGAAGCGTGTTGTGCTTACACTTAAGCAGCTGATCAGATCAGCTGATCTTTGTTATGGTAAGATGCATGAGTGTAGGGGGATGATTGTGGACATAATTTCACTTCTGTTCAAGTATCCGGCATGTCGGCGGTCCTGTTGATGCCGGATAAGAGGGATTTTACTGTACTGAACTATGAGTAGTATCACTGCAGGTGGCAAGGATAGACCACACCTCCCTCATTTCGTTGCTACACAGTCACATTTTATGGACTTCTCTGGGGCTTGTAGTGGCTCATCCCCATGTTGGGGTTTTGAGTCTCTCCTGTGAGAGTGAGACTTAGGGTGAATTGATCCCCTGCATTAGATGGTATTCATGTTAGAACATTGTGTGTTAGCAGCAACTTGACGGTACAACATTTCTTTTATGGTAATGTGCAGTATGAAGGCCTGAATGAAAGGATGCATTGCAGATATACCTTATGTGATGAGTGTGCCAATAGTAAGAGGGTGTGAAGTAATTATGGAAGAAGAGATAATTGAGGAACTCAAAAGTTTAAAGTATCTGGGGCCAATGTTGTGTAAAAAATGGTGTAATGGGTGGAAAGGTAGAGAGAAGGCCATGAAAGGTAGATGTGTCATAGAATCGCTTGTGAGGGTTGTGATATGAAAAAAATGTGTCTATGAATGTAAGAAGTGTAAGGAATAGACATGTGAAGTGACAAGAAGTTAGGAACAATGAATGTATAGAGGAGAGATGTAAAAATAATGGAGGGAAGTGTGGGGATGGTGACATAAGTTGAAATAAATATATTGAGATGATTTGGCCATATCAAGAGGACAAGTAAAGAGTATGTAAAAGAAAGAGAATTGTGAATGAAGTGAAGATGTCAGTTCTTATAACTGTAGTTTTTCCCACTCAACAATGAACTTGAAAGTATACGACAATAAACTTGAAAGTATAGGGTAAAGGAGTCTGTATGTAAAAGTACAAACATTTTATAAGTACATAAAGTAGTTATAAAATATTGGGATCATTTAGGCATTATCGCTCTCAGGGAATCCCCAGCCTTGTGGTGCTTTCATGTCTTGTATTGGGCAAGTTATAGGATTAGAGTGTATGTACAAAGGACAAGTTTCATTCTTTGCTCTCTCTCTCTCTCTCTCTCTCTCTCTCTCTCTCTCTCTCTCTCTCTCTCTCTCTCTCTCTCTCTCTCTCTCTCTCTCTCTCTCTCTCTCTCTCTCTCTCTCTCTCTCTCTCTCTCTCTCTCTCTCTCTCTCTCTCTCTCTCTCTCTCTCTCTCATATAAAATATATTAAGAAAAATTATTGAAGGAAAAAGAGTAGTTTTGTCAAACTTTTTTTCTACTCCCATTGGCGGCTTGTGCTTCTTATCATGCAACAGCTTTTGAGAGATGAACTGATGAACTGTAGGCTGTATTTACCTCCTCCTCTTGTAGAAAATGTGTATTTGCACTGTAAATTGTTCTTTGAACTGGAACAGAAGAGGACAGGTAGCAAGGATAGGAACTTGTCTTTGGTAGCAGCCAGAGAGGAGGTAAATTAATATGGTCAATCTGACTTTTTTGTCTGATCCATCTTCACTGAATTACCCACAGAAGTATTACATTGTAAGAAAGCAAGGTTTAAGTATTTATTAAGAGCAATTGTTCAAAATGGACATTTATAACCATATGACCTTATTAGGAAATTAAATACTATAAATAAATGTAATCAGGAGACAAAGGAGTGTTTTGGTATAGGTTTGACAGAGGAAGTGGGTGAATTTTTGTGAAGGACAACAGCCAAATTATCTTGATATTTTAGAAAAAAAATTACTAATTATTATTATTACTATTATTATTAGAATGGTTGTGTATGACAGAAATGAATGGAGAGCATTTGTGAGTTCTTGAGAAATAACACGGCTGAGTGGCCTCCAAGGCAGGCGCTACACATTGATAGCTTTACACAGGTGTCAGGCAGTTGGGTGTGGCAGGGAGAATACCCCCCTTTTTGGGGAAGACAGCCTTGGTATATGTATGTATTTATTATTATAATTGTTGTTGTTGTTGTTGTTGTTGTTGTTGTTGTTGTTGTTGTTGTTGTTGTTGTTGTTGTTATTATTATTATTATTATTATTATTATTATTATTATTATTATTATTATTATTATTATTATTTTCAGGCACTGCTCCCCTTAAGGAGTATTGCTACCTGGTATATTGATAAACTTTTGAAATTTAAATGTTGATAAGTTAATTAAAAACTGTAAAACAAAAAATGTAAGATGAAAAATGAGAGTTTGAGAATATAAAAATATTATGGGAACATTGTTGAAATTCTTCCAAAAGTTGTGCTGTGAATTACTGCTTAATATTCAGCTCACCTTAAAGGGTTGTGTTTTGAATTATGCTCGAGAAGACAAATTGGATTTGTATCCTTTATGCTGTGTGTGTGTGTGTGTGTGTGTGTGTGTGTGTGTGTGTGTGTGTGTGTGTGTGTGTGTGTGTTTGTGTATTTACCTAGTTGTATTTACTTAGTTGTATAGTACAGGGTCCGAGCCAAAGCTCAATTAGTCCTGTCTCCATACCCGAATTTGTCCAATCTCTCTTTAAACATGTGCACACTCTTTGCCGCAACCACCTCTTCTTTTAAGTTATTCCATATTTCAACCGTTCGATGCGGAAAGCTGTATTTCTTAATATCTCCCAAACAATGACTCTTCTTTAATTTCTTCATATGTCCCCTTGTACTTATATCTCCTTCCTCCACTTTTACAACTAGGTCATCTCTGTCTATCTTCTCCATGCCATTTACTAATTTGAACATTGTTATCAGGTCTCCTCTTTCCCTTCTTTCTTGCAGTGTTGGTAATCCAATTTCTTCCAGTCTTTCCTCGTCTCATTTTCTTGTTCTTTTATTTTCTTTAGTGATTCTTCTCCAAATTTACATTCATTTAACCACTTATTTTGCCTCATTTCCACATCCTTAACACTTGCCTTCATTTCCTCATTTCCTTTCTGAACAGTCTCTGCTTTCTCCTTTGTTTGTTTCTTCAAACAGCCATTTTCCACCTTCACCTTTTCATTTTTATCTTCCATCTCAACCAACTTTGTTGTATTATTCACCAATTCCATACCTGTCTCCTTCTGGTGTGCCTCCAATGTCTTTATTTTCTCCAATAACTTGTCCATCATTTCCTCCTTATACAAAATCTTTCTGCACTGCAATCTATAATTCAGTTCTCTTTCTTCTCCACTGAAACCTTCAAAGAATCCCCTTTGCTTTGGGGTGCCGCCCTCTGCCATGTTTGTCCAAAATATAAACAGACAAAATAAACTTTCCTAGAGACAGGATAACTATACTCATGGTACTGTTTCTCTCCTCCCTATTTATCACCTAGATATTCCTGGGTCTTCATAACATATCTTGTTCAACTATGAGCGATTTGTGTTATTCCTTCACTTCTATAGATAGAGCACTGGAAAACACGTCCTGTCAGCTCCGTGTGTGTGTGTGTGTGTGTGTGTGTGTGTGTGTGTGTGTGTGTGTGTGTGTGTGTGTGTGTGTGTGTGTGTGTGTGTGTGTGTGTTTGCTACAAGAGACCAAAAATAATTTACTCCACTTGAGTGGTAAACAGATGAGGTATGGAAAAAATAAAACTAATTGCAGATGTTGTGAAAGTATAGCTTTATAGATTTATCTTAGGTTCATAAATTATATTTACTGTTTTAAATATTTTCCCTTATAATATACCTTCACAACTTTTTAGGTGAAGGGAAGTTCTAAGGAATTTATTTTATTTATCTATTTTATTTTCTTTGACCAGGGACTCACCTTCGATGACACCACAAGAACCTTGGTGTGGGCTGTTACTCATGGAGATGACTTAAATAGCTCCTGTCGTATTGTCAGCACTTCAGTTGATGAAGGGCTTCATCAAGACCTTGTTCACTTGGAAAACTGCTACCCATTTTCATTAACTGTTGACGAAAAATATGTATATTGGGCAGACTGGAGCAGAAAGGGAATTATGAGAGCATCAAGGAGTGACCCAGATGATATCGCAAGGCTCCTCACCACCCCTAGTGAGATGAAGGAAAACTATCTTGGTGCCTATGGCATAGCAAAATTAAATGTTGGAAAATTGGTCCAAATTCCATGTCAGGATAAAGAAGATAAAAGTCATCATGAAGATAAGACAGAAGATTCAAAATCAGTAACTAATGAAGAAAGAGGGGAAGATACAGCAGAGATCAAGAAATTTCATGATGATTCCTCAGATAATGTGGAATCTACAAAGTTGAAGGAGGAGGATGATGGTGAAAAAACAGGTGAAGAAATTATTTCTGATTCTTCAGATTTTAAGGAATTTGGAGAGTTGCAAGATGGTCATCACATAAAAGCTGAAAAAATCAAGAATAACATAGCTGAGCATGCTCCTACAGAATATTCAGGCACAGAAAATGACAAAAATAACCACAACATATATGAAGATATCATTGTGAAAACCTTCAAGCAAAGAAATATGCTGAATGGATCCCAGGCAGATTCACCTTCAGCAGAACCGGAACAGAAGACCAACCAAGAGTCTGTAGACACAGCAACCAAAATTAACGGTGATGAAACAATGACTGACACGATTGCCTCACGTTCAACTTACAGGGTCTCAAGCACAGAATGGTGAGTATCAGTCTTGATCTTTTTTTATTTGATTTGATGTATTCTTGAAAGTAATGGGTCTTTTTTAATTTTGTTTGATGTATTCTTGAAAGTAATGTAGTGTATATATCATCCTTCTGACCATATTGTCAAATTAATTAATTCAAAAAGATTGGTAAAATTTTTTGAAATTTGAGGAAAATTTCCCTCATGGAAGAGATGAAGATATTTTGAGTGAACTAAGGGAAGAAGTAATGGTGAAGTAAAAAGAAAGGTATATATATATATATATATATATATATATATATATATATATATATATATATATATATATATATATATATATATATATATATATATATATATATATATATCAGTAATCCCTTGACTGTTGTGGGTGTTATGTTCCAAAATCTCCTGAGATAGGTAAAAATCTGTTAAGTAGAAACAAGGCTGTGTTCATTAGTGCAATCCTGCACAGCCCAGGTCACTTAAGTCACCTAACTGAACAGTTTTGGGCACCTCCATGGATATTGTAAACAAATCATTGACGTTGCCATGGAAATGACCACAATCTACCTAGCTTTGTAGCAGTAAGCATATGGCTGATGCTTAACCACTTGGTGATTTGTATTATAGATCACTTGCTGTCCTCAGTGATGAGGTTCTTGATGAAGATATGTTACTATTATCATTAATTATCCATCCCATTTCCTGGGGAACACTGTATATATATATATATATATATATATATATATATATATATATATATATATATATATATATATATATATATATATATATATATATATATATATATATATATATATACATATATATATATATACATATACACACACACACACACACACACACACACACACACACACACACACACACACACACACACACACACACACACACACACACACACACACACACACACACACACATATGCTATTTGTGGGGTTATATTCCAAAGCCTCCTGCAATTAGTGAAAATCCACGAATATGGGAAACCACCTCTACAAGGCTCAGCAGTACCTGTGTTTATAGTTTTAATCTAAGAAATGTGTCTCTCACTTATTAAACACATTTAAAATTCACTTAAACACAATAAAAAATAATTCTTATACATATAGTACATAATATCTTAATTAAAAAAATACAGTACACTGTAAAATGAAAGGGACTAAACTAATGTGTACAGTAAACCCTCAATATAACGAACTTCTTTTTATTGAATCGTGGATATAATGCCCCCTTTAAAGCTGCTATTGCCCCTCACCTCTCTCTCTCTCTCTCTCTCTCTCTCTCTCTCTCTCTCTCTCTCTCTCTCTCTCTCTCTCTCTCTCTCTCTCTGAATATAGTGAATTTTTGTCTTTACTGAATATAGTGAATTTTTGTCTTTACCAATGCACCTTTCCACCATATGTGTTCATTATATTAAGGGTTTACTGTAATTTACAATAATTGAAAGAATAATCCATTTTCTTTGGGTTGGAAGACTGAACTGGTGGGCACATCTAGTAAAAATCCACGAATATGCAAAACCGTGAATGCAGAACTGCAAATACTGGGGAACAGTGTGTGTGTGTGTGTGTGTGTGTGTGTGTGTGTGTGTGTGTGTGTGTATATATATATATATATATATATATATATATATATATATATATATATATATATATATATATATATATATATATATATATATTTGACATTCCATGACTTACAAACATTTAAGTTACAAAACTTCAGGAGATGCAAACAAGAATCCCTTCTAGTCCAAATTCTGTTTCACTCAACACAGGTTCAAATTCGCTGTGCGTCCCTTGCCTTGTGCCACTTTTGGCCACTACCTACACTGAGCAGCCAGATATATAGGAATTAACTGTGTGGAATTGCATTTCAAAGTCCTGGGCCCATATTCACAAAAATTCTTAAGTAGAGGGATTATGCTTAACTCAAAAGTTATGCTTAGTTTTATGCTGAACTTCCCGAACCATGCTTAAGTCTAAGCACAAAGCTTAAGAATCAAGATGGTGTACCAACAAGGAGGTTGAGCCTGCCACCTCAGGAATTACTGGCCTTGTAAAGATGTCAGTGACCTGTATGACTGAACTGTTGAAAATTTATAGAGTAGATTGTCAGGAGTGTTATTCATGACAGATTTAGCAGGAGATGCCAATGAGAGCTCTACAGGAGGGAGTGATGCATTGATGCTAGAAATAAAGGTAATAATTACACAGCAATGGGAAGTGAAGTTCTGTAACATTGATGCCTGTGTCTCATCCTTTGTTCTTTTGATGCTGTGTGTCTCATTTACCCACCTTCTTGATAATAGAAGCCCATGCAGCTTTTTATGCTGCTGAGTGAATGAAGCTCTTCAGGCTACTTCTTTTGTCATATACTAACTGGAGAAGGAAGGAAAGTCTTATCATCGGTCCAGTTGGGTTTCTTCTATTCACCTTTTCAGCCTTAGGTGTTGTTATTTCCTCTATACTAAGGAAAAAACAAGGAAGGGACTGGAGTTGCCGACCTGCAGGCCTCATTGTTTAAATTGCTATTTGGCCACACTGTCTTGACTTTTTCATGAGTAAACTCATGTTAAGTATTATTCTTTGAAGCAACTTCTTCATAATTATTAAAAATTGGTTTGGAACAGTGTGCTGCAACTCATTTGTAGATGCTGCACTTGACTTTTTGATCAGATATTCTTTTACTATATTTAGTAATTGACTTCCAAGGTTGTTATTCACATTCTGTAGTAAATAATGTGGCAGTTATTGGCATCTAGAGAGCATGAAAGTGAAGTTTGTGTACATCATGTTACATTGTCAAAAAATAATTATGTAACTGATTGCAATTATTTCAGTGTTCCTAGGTATAGCTACATAGCAGTTGTTGTAGTTCTGGCTGCAACCACTGTTGCGTTCCTGTGCTCCACAATCATCCTGGCAGTTTTGCTGTACCGCAGGAGAGCCACTTCCTGTAAAGGAATCTCTGTAGCTGCTGTAGAGACCCCACAAGGTGAGTAATGTCAACAGTTGTTTTTATTTGGCTCAGGAGTTTTTCATCTTATTCCTGAAAAGCCTTGCTGGCCCAAGGAATCTTTGCTTGGTAATACTTTTCTGTTCATTTGTAGTACATTTTCATTGCCTTTTTCGAAATTTGCCCTGTACTATCTTTGCTACTACACAGAATGTGCTTATGTTCTTCAAAGGCTTCTGTGTTCAAATCTCTCTTAAAGAAAGGTAGCCCAAACAAGACATCATATCTTGGCTTCATTTTAGTAACAATAATACACTCCTCTTGCTCTGTCCCTTTGAGTAGCCTTTTATGATGTGCAGGAAACAACTGGATTGTGTTACTAGGCAGTCTTCCCCAACACAAGGGGTCCATTTTCACTTTTCAGTTATTTTCATAAACAATAACAACAGCTTCATCATCATTATCATCATCATCATCATCATCATGGGAATTTTCTTCCATAAAAGCAGTCATTCAAGTTTTTTTATTATTATTATTATGTAGGAGGGGCACCAGTCAGGGGCAACAAAAAAAAAAAAAAAAAAAAAAGTTCACTGAGGTGCTGACCCTCAAACAGATTCAGAAATCATTGTCAAAAATTGTAGGACAAGTCTTTGAAACCTCTCTCTTGAAAGAGTTCGGGTCGTAGCAAGGAAGAAATACAGGAGCAGGAAGGGGGTTCCCCAGTTTATCAGAAAAAGGGAATGGTAGATTGAGAATACTGGTTGCCTAATTCTTGCATTAAAGAGGTGGACAGAATAAGGATGAGAGAAAGTAGAAAGTCGTGTGCAGAAAAGCTGCAGAAGGAGGCATGCAGTTAGCAAGAAAATAGCTAAAATATTTCCCTCCTCTATTTCAACCAGATGGCACCACTGCTATCACATCTATTTCTAAAGCTGAACTCTCGCTCAAACCTTTGCTAAAAACTCTACCTTGGATGATTCTGGGCTTGTTCCTCCCTCTCCTCCACCCTCTGACTACTTCATGCCATGTATTAAAATTCTTCGCAATGATGTTTTCCATGCCCTCGCTGGCCTAAACCCTTGGAAGGCTTATGGTCCTGATGGGGTCCTCCTATTGTTCTCCAAAACTGTGCCTCCGTGCTTGCATCTTGCCTAGTCAAACTCTTTCAGCTCTGTCTGTCAACATCTACCTTTCCTTCTTGCTGGAAGTTTGCCTACATTCAACCTGTTCCTAAAAAGGGTGACCGTTCTAATCCCTCAAACTACTGTCCTATTGCTTTAATTTCCTGCCTATCTAAAGTTTTTGAATCTATCCTCAACAGGAAGATTCTTAAACATCTATCACTTGACAACCTTCTATCTGATCGCCAGTATGGGTTCCGTCAAGGCCACTCTACTGGTGATCTTCTGGCTTTCCTTACTGAGTCTTGGTCATCCTCTTTTAGAGATTTTGGTGAAACTTTTGCTGTTGCCTTGGACATATCAAAAGCTTTTGATAGAGTCTGGCACAAAGCTTTGATTTCCAAAGTACCCTCCTACGGTTTCTATCCTTCTCTCTGTAACTTCATCTCAAGTTTCCTTTCTGACCGTTCTATTGCTGCTGTGGTAGACGGTCACTGTTCTTCTAAATTTATTAACAGTGGTGTTCCTCAGGGTTCTGTCCTGTCACCCACTCTCTTCTTATTATTCATTAATGATCTAAACCAAACTTCTTGTCCTATCCACTCCTACGCTGATGATACCACCCTGCACTTTTCCACGTCTTTTACAATTCTACAAACTTTTCAGAAAAAAAGTTGCTCGACACCAGGGGAAAATTTTTTGTGAATTTTTGGCACCCAATGGTTTAAGATAAGAAATCAAGATTTTTTTTTATACCCATCCATATATCCATATATTCACAGTATATCCAGAAGGAAAGCCACATACATATCCTCAGAAATGAAAGATCAAGTCATTCTAAGTTGGAAACATTCCATGGTTAAATGTTTTTAACACCATGGTTTAAAAGTTAAAGGACATTTAAAAATTAATGCGCATCACAGGCAAGTGGCTGCACATGGGTTGTTCTGCATTGTCCAGCTGGTCACTCTTGCCACGTGCTGTTTGTTTTGTTTTAACTATTATTTGCTATAATGATACACTGCATTCTTGAATTAAATTATATCTTTATGAAAACCTTGATGTCTAATCAGGTAACATCCTCATGATGCCAACACCCACCATAGCTTCCCTCTCCTCCTCCCTTCCACCCTTGACAGTTCTTAGCACATTCATAATAAAATGTACTGTAACTTCTACACCATGGTATTAAAAGCATTTGGCCATAGAATATTTTGTCTTAATGACTTGATCTTTCATATCTGAGAATGTGTGACTTTTCTCCTTTGGTGCCCTGTATATCATAGGTAATATTGGTTGTTAGCCGGGGAAGGGAGGATGACCAGTGACTCCCTTCTGCTCTGGTTTTGATTCAATATAAAGATAAGCAGTAATCACTCAACTTCTGTGGCAGTTTTCTTGTTTTCTTGCACATGTTCCTCATTTCAACAGGAAGCACCTTATTTAGATTGTCTTCAGTGAAATGTGCATGCAATGTAGTGTTAGTGTACAAGAAGAGAATTTGTTTTTAGAGGGCAAGCTGTGATGGCCTTCTTGTGCTATCAAGACACAAAAGGAAATAATCTGGAAGGAAATGGGAGGGAATTGTGGCAGGATACAGCTACCTCCATTCTCCATTAATACCTCATTGGGAGTATTTTCAACCATGACAGCATGTGTCTAGTATCTCCTCTGAACTCTCACTCACCACTGCAATGGTGCAGTGGTGCAGTTACTATTACCTTGGTTACTGTTCTTTTAAACTTAGAAACTGCATGCCTCCCACAATCTTGCTGCATGTGACTCTGTACTTACACTTTTCTCTGTTGTGTTCACCTTACCAGTGCAAGGGTTAACCATTATGTTCATGCTTTTATCTCTTTTACTGGTAAACTCTGAAACACCTCCTATTTCTGTCTTGTTTATGACTTGAATTGTTTCAAAAGAGAAGCATAGAGACACTGCAGAAATTAAATTAGCCATCCCTTGCGTTTATTTGTTTATTGTTTTGTTTCTCTTTAGGAATGGTTTTGAGTTTTTTTTTCTTTTTTGTGGAAGAAGGGGGAGCAGTCTGATATGGCAAAAAAAAAAAAAAATAAATAAATAAATAAAATAAATAAATTAAATATAGATAAATAAATGAATGGTTAAGCTGTGATAGGAAAGACTCTTCATTAAATAAACTACCTAGATCTCAGAGGTTTACTAGTGTATCTGCTGCATGTCCTAAAATTAATCAATCTTCCAGTTGACTAGAAATTTTCCAAATATTTGATATATTTCTTGTATCATATATTTTCTTGGTATTACCTATTTATGAAGAATTATATAAATGTCATTGAAATAAGGCCATTCTCTTACACATTCTCTATCATCAACCACATATTTAATTAGAAAACCAGAAGTAAAGTATCTAAACTGAAGTAACTCACCATTGTTTGTTTTTATTTATTTTTCTTTAATCTCTCTCTCTCTCTCTCTCTCTCTCTCTCTCTCTCTCTCTCTCTCTCTCTCTCTCTCTCTCTCTCTCTCTCTCTCTCTCTCTCTCTCTCTCTCTCTCTCTCTCTCTCTCTCTCTCTCTCTCTCTCTCTCTCTCTCTCTCTCTCTCTCTCTCTCTCTGACAAAAAGACCTACAGTTTAGAAAATGTTAATGTCTTGCTTTCTACACTTTCTCACCTACAGAGACTAATATCCCTGTAGGAAAAAAGTGTACAATGATAGAAGTTCTGAAAGTGTTTTTACTCACAAGCAGTGGTTACATTACTTTCATGCTTACATTTTTCAACATTTTTGCAGTCACCAGAGAATTCCTCTTTGTAACCTCATTGGACAGTGTCTTAGGAATGCCCTAAACTAAAGCTCTCATCAAGGATAAACCTTTTTTTTTTAGCATTACTATTTATGAAACAACTTACTATTTATGAAATTTGTTCATATTATATAAGAAAATGACAAGTAATATGAAAGTAATGAGATATTGGTTAAATTTTTTTCACAGGGAGATTAGGTTCCTAGTTCATGGCATCATTCATAAAGGGCAGTGACATTAATGATGTAGAGGCACACACCCCATTGCCATTGATGATGTAGAGGTACACACCCCATTGCCATTGATGATGTAGAGGCACACACCCAATTGCCATTGATGATGTAGAGGCACACACCCCATTGCCATTGATGATGTAGAGGCACACACCCCATTGCCATTGATGATGTAGAGATACACACCCCATTGCCATTGATGATGTAGAGGCACACATCCCATTGCCATTGATGATGTAGAGGCACACATCCCATTGCCATTGATGATGTAGAGGCACACACCCCATTGCCATTGATGATGTAGAGGCACACACCCCATTGCCATTGATGATGTAGAGGTACACACCCCATTGTCATTGATGATGTAGAGGTACACACCCCATTGCCATTGATGATGTAGAGGTACACACCCCATTGCCATTGATCAACTGGAAAAAATTGCTTCAGTGGTTAATGATGGCCAGGTGGTTGTGAGGCCAGTAGAGACACTCAACAGAGACCAAAAAGACATGTGGACTGTAGAATAATTGATTTTTTCCCCATGAGTTATCCAAAGAGTTGCAAGATGATCTCAGGGATGTTCTACCACTCAGCTGTTTATCACGTTAGTGACAGGAACATTTTATTTAAGGTAGAATTATATTAATAGGCTTGAGGAAAAGTTTCCATTAAAGCACTATTTACAAGGTTATTTCTGGGCACTTAGTTTTTAGAGTTAGTTTAGAGGTTTTGTGCACACACAAAACACAAAGTCCAACAACAGGCACACCAATGGTCTTGATGTGGCCCTCAGTCATATATGCAGCCACAAGGAAGTGTCACTCCTCCCCAAAGCACATGGCTCTGCTTCCTTCTATGCTACCTAGGGAAGTGCCACTGGGTAACATATAGTGGACATAAACATGACATCCGTATTTGCACCAGCAGCATGTGATCAGGACAGTGGCTAGTGTTGTGCTAGTTGGTGATATTTCATCAGATAGAAAACAGGGAAGTCTTCTAGACTAAATTAACAAAGGACAACTTCTGTAATGTTTAACAGAGGGATCCTATCTCTCCCTACCTACATATTTTTTTACATTGATGCATCCTGTCAGACTACTAGTCTGAGTTATCCTAAGAGTTGCAAGATGATCTCATGGATGCATCATGTCAGACTACCATAAGATTATCTCAGCCTCAATAAAAGGCTGTTAAAAATCTGAATAATTTTGAAAGAGGAATAGAGAAATGTCATAAAGGGAGGTTGTGTCACCAGAAGGAAGTCTACAGTTTTAATTGGGCTCAGATTGTGGAAATTTTTCCCTCCAAAGTGAGCACTCAATCCATAGTTGAAACATGATAAGTGATCTGTGATAATTTTCAGTCATCATCATCATCATTGCCATCATCATCATCCCTTACAAGTTTGTCATATGAGGATCTGTCTAATCATCCAAATATCAGGGGTAGACAAGACAAGGCACACACTCACTTTCTCTCACAAATATTCCCACTGAGGTTCTAGAGCTCAGGAGAAAGGACCAGTCTTTGTCAACCACACCATGTAGGAGTCAGAGTAACCAGATTGCTAAATATTGGGATCCTATAGCTGAGGTGGTTTTCCCCTGCTGCATCATAAACTTTTTTTTTTTTTTTTTTTTTTTGCTGCATCTAACCTGCTAAGTTCATCAGACTACTTGTGGGATAATCTTGTTGAAGCCTTCAAGATTGTTTACCACTCATGCAATTACAGCTATCCCTCTCCATTTACCCCTCTCATGCTTAACTATTCCTTCCTCTACAGACATGTAATGTGCTCTTTACAGTTCCTTCTAGCCTTACACTACACCACTTACACCCCAGACTATCATAACAGTCCCTGCTCTGCTTGATCAGCTACATACCTCTTTCCTTCCTCAGTCTATACGTGTTGCTCCATACATTTTCCTAATCTCAATTATATTCCATCTCCTTACTACGATATTCCATATTTCAGTCCCCCCACTGTGATGTACACTCGTAATCAGCAGTTGAGTAAACCCAGTCAGTTCACTGTATCAGATATTTTTCCTTCATTAAAACATCTGATCTGCTGATAACCTTTAAATTGTGAGAAATTATAAGATTTTCAGCAGATAAGGGAACTTATATTAATGGGGAACAAAAGAGTGGGAGAGCAGAAGGTTGTTCATCCTCATACCAGTGACAGTATCCGGACACCATAATACAGCATTCTTTTGCATTCTAAGTACTCTTGATTTCTCATGTCTTTTCTACATAGATCTTTCATTCTAAGCTTTATCCTTGAATCTATTCCCACATTCTCAGTAACACAATCTTAGATATTTGAAACAGTTCTCCTCTTCAAAGCATTCAAAACTACCAGTACATCTATTCTTTTGTATTCTACCATATTTATAAACTTGAATTATTTTACTCAGACTTCTTCCCTCAATTTCTTGTTCTCATGCACCATTTCAAACTCCTGTACCAACTGTCAGTCTTTCTTCTCAATCAGCCAGTGGTGCAGTATCACCACTGGCTGATTCAAATTTTGCTTTATCATCAGCATTCATCAGACATAAACCCTTGTCTAAAATCTTCATTCAGCTCCTTAATAACACCAGACATCTAAAGGTTGTGTGACATCACATATCTCAGCTTCACTCAACAGAAAACCATTCAGTCACATTATTTCCCATTCAGACACATGTTCTGCTGTTGAGATGTAAGAATTTTGTTACATATAATAGTTTTACATTCAGCTTACATTATCTCAAATCAGTCCACAACATCCTCTCTACTGTATTTAGATTTTTCTCAAATTCATAAATGCCCTTAATATATCCTTTAATATCAAATACTTCCCACACTTGTGTTATAGCAAACATCTGCTATAGGTATCTCCTTCCTTTTCTTAACCCATTTTCCCCACAGCCTTCTCTAACCCTTGTGAAGAACACTTCCATCACACACCTATCCTTCAACAAAAAACTCAAAAAGTCTTGTATCCCCTAATATCAAGCTGTTTATACTCGTAATCCCTAACATCAGGTTATTTATACTCACCACTCTTACCTTTGTACAAGAAAACTGCACATACCATCTCCCAGTCAATTGGCACCATATTGGTCATGAAGGATACATTCAATATTTTTTTTTTTTTCAGCTTTCATGTCTTTTTATCAGTTCTGCTTTTTCATCAGATCAGTGTGTTTAGAGAATCTTCTTGCATGCTTCCTCTTAACTGAATTGCAAGTTTATTCCTTATTTTAGGGCATTATGTTGCATGTTCCTGCATGCCTCACCATATGTGGGTAAAATGACTTGATACTAAAACTTATATGCATGCCAATAACTCATGCTGTGTTTGTTATTGGCCCCCCCCCCACCTCTCTCTCTCTCTCTCTCTCTCTCTCTCTCTCTCTCTCTCTCTCTCTCTCTCTCTCTCTCTCTCTCTCTCTCTCTCTCTCTCTCTCTCTCTCTCTCTCTCTCTCTCTCTCTCTCTCTCTCTCTCTCTCTCTCTCTCTCTCTCTCTCTCTCCACTTTTTAAACAAGAAAGCAGGATTGGTTTGCCATATAGTTTTCCCTAATTGAACTACAGAAGACTCATGAATTTAATATTTTCTGCTAGAAGATTGTGTTTATATGAGTTGGAATAAGAATACAAGTGTATTTATGAATGCAGGACATCTTCATTAGGTAATAGTGTGAGTTTTGGAGTGGACAAGCAAGCAAAGGAAAATTCTGGTACATGTTAGGGCATTGTAAAAAAAAAAAAAAGGTAAGAGTAAATTAATTGTTTCAGGATGATTGTAGTGTAAAGGGAAAAGTTTGAATGATAACATTTATACAAGTAATTAGAATATAAATGGTATGAGATAATTGCCTTAAAGGTGAAGAAATGATGAAGTAATCAAGTGTGTGGATGCTGTTCCTTTTTGAAATGCACTTCAGAAAGAATATAACAGATTACTCTGTATTTCAGTTACATATCTTAAAAAGTATTTGTGTGTATGTGTGTGTGTGTGCTCATGATTGTTAAAAATACTCCACAGACCTGTTTAAAAATATAAAATTGCTTTGTCAAATTTCTTGAATGGTAACATAATTGATTAATAACTTAATTGATCAATAGGTATCTTGAATGATTTGTTTGCATTGCTTTGTATATCTTTATTATTATTTTCAAGCAATTTTACTGGTTTTGGTAATTTCCTAAATATGGTTTTGGGCTGTAATTCACCATATGATTCATGAATGAGACTGGTCTCATGGCATTGTATTGCAGCTGTGGTTGTCCAGGTTCCCCGCAAGGTGAAGCGCTTTGGCCCAAAGAAGTCATTTGTTACTAGAAATAAATCAAGACCTTCTGGGTCCTCCACATGTTCTGATTTGGCTAATGATGGTGTGAACATCAATATTGAGGATTGCTGTCAAATGACTCTTTGTGAAACTGTAAGTTTGAAATCTCATACAGATTATGGTTGATTATTTGTGGTTTTGTTATAAATCAGTTTAATGCAATTATATGTGACAATTTGTTACTGAAACAGTGATTCAAATATTAAACTCAACCAAATCATGTGGACATTGCCTGAAAGGATCATTAATTTTCATGTATCATACTTCTTACAACTCAGCATGATATTTTCCAGTAATGCCTGGCTTTTAGACTGCTATTAGTTGACATATCTCAACTGTCTAAAATATCTACCTTGTTGCATGGTCATTTATGCCAACTCTACTTTAGAAATATTTAAAAACTTACTGTGAGAGTTTCTTCAGAGCCAGTTACTGTTTGTGCTCCTTAGGAACTGCACTCATGCATTTGCTTTGGCTTGCATTTAAAAGCTGTCTGCATTTGTTCATCGTGTGATATACAAACTCTAATTTAATTCTTACAAGCAGCTTTGTTTCTGATTGTACTATACTTGTATGTATTTTTTTAAAGTGCTTCTGGACTTGATATTGACATAATTTTAAACCACATTAACTATGTTGATATTACTTTCCCTCTTTACAGCCCTGCTACACCACTGTTAAAAAACAAGGCAAGTCATACAAGGATATAAGAAAAAATTCCAAGAATTATGAGGACAAGAAAGGATTACTTGATGATGGTGAAGATATCTGAGCAACTACTGAAAATGTTATCTGGGACAATGTTGTGGTCCAGAGAAATTATTTCTGGTGGGCTCATGACAGCCAGTCACAGGCACTGGGGTAGATATCATGTGATATAAGGGACATCTGAACATACTGAACACCAATAGAAGGCTTGGAGTGATATGATCCTTCCCATTACATGCATGATCACAGACATGAAATACCTCACTACCTAATGAGAGATGACACTTTTTATATGATTTCGTTTTTGCTTTATCAAAAAATAAATAAAAAACTGTTAGTGTCATTGGTGTAGAAAGGATGAACTCTGAGTTATCTTTAGCATGATATTTCTACACTTGGGCAAATTTGAGTGAAATTCTATCCATGATGCCTTGTTCCCAGTGAGAACAAGGCATCAGATAGATAATTATAAATAAGTTGCCAAGTTTGCCAACAGTTTTGGATGATTTTGCCTGGATTTGGAAGCCTTAGCTTGTATTTTATCTGAGGATTTTAAATGATACAAAGATAGTGCAAATAGAAGTCCACCCTCAACTGGAAATATAAGAAAGTTTTCACACAAATGAAGCACCATTAATAGTGTGTACATAGTGATGATAGAGTATCATCTACAACACTTAGCAGTTTGACATATACATTTTAAATGTATTCAAAAAATATCCAGCCTTAGGCCAAGGTACAAAAGGTGCCTTATTTTTTGGGGATTGTAACTCAAATGTTCTTCGATGTGCATCTTGTGTTACCTCACACTTTGGTCTATTGGTCCTTCCATTGCTTGAAACATTTCTATAAGTCATGTTCTGGATTGGCTACCTGGTGCAGTGTTGTATTTTTAATTATGCATCCTCAAGTTTCAAATGGTGGCAACTTAAGCTTCCAGAGCAGCCAGATATCATAAGGAACCAAGTCTGGAGAGCAAGAAATCTGGCAAACCTGAGGAATTTTATGTTTAGCCAAGAAATTGTGCATTAGGTGTAAAGAATTTCGCACCAGAAACCAGACATCTGAGCAGCAAAGAACTGGCAGCTGCCTTATGACAATATGCCAGTCTATTCTTCACATCTAATACAGAATATTGTGGCCATGCACTAAATTTCTTTCCAGACCTGGTTCCTTGTAATATCTGGCTGTTCCTTAGGCTGAAGATAACACTGAAAATGTCTCTGTTTGAGGTTCAAGGAGAGATAATATTGAGCATGAAGATACACCTGGTAGCAATTCCAGGAGTGGAAGCACTGATGGTGTGAGTGAGTCACAAAGAGGCAACTTTAAAGGACATTAAGAGACAGACCCTAAGCTACTGTTTGTTTCCTTACCTGAGGTCTGATATAAAAATAACTGACTTGGTATATAGGTATATTTAAAAACATTATTTGTTTATTTTTTTGTTTTTATCTATCCATCCTTGTATACCTAAAACCTGTTCCTAAGAATTCCCTTAAGGGAATGGCTGTGATATGAGTTTTATAAGCCTGCAGCCATTTTTTTTAATTGACAAAAATTTTAATGAATGCACAGGAAGAAAAGATAAATTGAAAAACCTCTAACTCGTTGCTCGATAAATTACTTTTTTTGTCAGATAATGAGATAGGTATCTTCTGGAGTCCATAATTCTAAAATTGAAACATAAATTGCAAATTAATTAATTATACAAAGTTTAAGATTTACATTTGACAGTGATATCACTTAAGGCAGTTATATTTTCATGCCATAGTATAGCAAATACAAATTAAAGTTTTGTAAGAACCTAAACAGTGTGTGAATTGAATTAGTTAAATTAGTAGTGTTCATGGGTTTCACCAAAACTTTCAACTGAAGACAAAATAGGATTATTAATTTTGATTGACTAACACTGCCTTTTAAATATTTATTTTCAGAGATACATTACACACATTACTGAAACCATTAAAGCATTTCGAAGTTCATAAGATAATGTGATATTATATGAAATATTTTTTTGCAGCCATGGTGTGAATTTCAATTTTCAAGTGCAATAACAAAAAAATATCTTAGTTTCTTTAGTTCTTCAAGTAAAGTTATGTGACAGTGCATTAGCTTCTAGGAGACAAAGTAAAATTAGTAAAGATATGTGATTGCTTGATTTCTTTATTATTATTATTATTATTATTATTATTATTATTATTATTATTATTATTTTAACATTTCATTAGCTCATGCTATTTGGCTATTAATCAAAGTAAACAAAATAACTTCATAACTTGTGTATAGGAGACTGCTTTGTCATGGTATGGTATTCTTGGTTGTGGATATCAAGTAGTTAATTTTCTTCTTTAATTACTTGGAAGTTGCTTTCATTATTTTCTTCAGTTAGGAAATTTATTCTCATTGCATTGTAAAATACCACATGATAAAATATAAAGTACCTATGCATCACATTCATGAATACTGTTGTACATAAGCAAGGCTAAAGAAACATCATAATGGCTGTGATATAGCTTGTAAGAATTATAATGTTGCACATATGATTTTTGCAGTTACTTATGTTAAGCTTTAATGAGAATGTGACTTCTGAAAGAAGTCTGGAATGATAACATGTCGTATGTGTAAGAAGACTTACACAATAAATTGGTAAAAGGTGTGTGCATTGTCGTAAATATTTTTTGTAAGCTAGTCTGTTGAAATATTTAAAAACCTTGATGTTAGATTTTGGATATGAACAACCATTATTTATTTTTTATTTATGATATGTCTTCTTGTATACTAGCCAAGTTTGTCACATGTCATATTATTTATTTAATTTTATTTATTGTTTTTTTTATTTATTTATTTTTATTGTTATTTTTTAGGTTTTGGAAATTTTAATAGCATGCTGAACATTAATGTGTATTATTTTTCTTTTTATTTATATATGTTATATTTTGATAGGAACAAGTGTTCCAGCTGTACACATTTGTTTCATGAAGCCAACAGTTTATAATCTGGGATGTATATATTTTTAAGCCGAATGCCAGCTTTTGTTATTAGAAACTATTGTTGCATTTATAAACTGACACAAGAAGCTCTGATATCATTGTTATCATATATCACAAGTGCCACAAGCTTACTTAAATTGAAAACAGAATGAATCTCAAAATGGTAATGAATTTTGTGAATTGCTGATTTCACATGCAGAAATGGAAATGAAAAATTAGGCATCAGTTTGCCAGTTTATTGTGTTCTTTGAAGTTTGATATGCATTTGGTTTACTTTGTTTAGCACTGCAATCTACTTTTTTTCCAAGTTACCATTGATTTGAGAGGTCAGTCAAATTAAAAACATGAGTTGGTGTATAATTGGAAGCAGATATTTTATGCCTTTTTAAAAGCAGAAACATTTCTTGAGAATGACTTAAGTGATTTTAAATTGGGAAACTGATATTGTTCTTAAGATACCTTCAGATGTGATATTTCCATTAAGAATGACATTGATGTTATGACTTGTTACCAATTTAGTAGATTGAAATAAAAAAAAATAAAAAAATTATAGGAACAGCAAGTTAAGCTGCAAGAGGTCTGCAGCAGGCTTACACCTGACCATGCTTGTATCCACTGTAAATTTATCTAATCTTTTGAAGCTCCCTATTAACTCCACTGACAACATAAATACTTATTTAAGTCTTTTCCAGTCATTCACCACTATTTAAGAAGCAGTTTGTCATGCTATGACTACTACTACAAGCAGCTACTTTAAGATGTGTGCAAAATGTAATCTATGCGAAGAAATTTATAAAGAATATGTTATTGGAGCACTTTTCATACAGATAGAAATTCAAAGTACATTAATGTCACAAGGCTTCATTCTTATTATTATGGTGGTAATAAAATTAGAAACTACAGCTTTGTAATCAACATAGAAATAAATGGCCAGAATTTTAGTGCAATCATTAAAGAAGGCAGCTGATTGCATCCCTGTTGCAGTTGTCAGCTATTGATATTATTTATTTGGCTATTTAGATAGTGCTATTTTCTAGTTATTTTTACTTCTGTACACAAACATCACAGATCGTGTGTTTGATCACCATGTGCAACACTGAATGAAATCTTTATCCTCTGTTCTGAGGGATTGAAAAAGGAAGGTGGGTTCCTTTCCTTCTCATTACACCTGTGTAGGTTGGAAGGTCCCAAGATATGCAAGGTATTCATACATTGGACTGGTTTATGTGTGTTTTGTGACCATATTCGGAGTGGTAAGAAAATGATTACTTAACAATTTTATCCTAATTTTATGGGGATATCCATGTTCCAAAGATTCCTGCAATTTTATAATCTTTATGTAAAATTGGCACTTAATTTTAGATATTCTCTTATGAGTATTATGAGATCAGCTGCAACAGAATTATTTTGCTAAAAAGATTGGGAATGTGGGCTGTTTTTAAGTTAACATTGTATTGTCCAAAATATGACAAGATATATGGCTGATGAAGGAGGTTTATAAGTATAATTTCAGAATGTTGAACTTAAAAAAAATCATTTTGCTATATTCATTATTTGGAGAAAGGTATTTGTGTTTTATGATTTTATTGAGGGTGATCTAAATTTTGCCTTGAAATTTTAAAAAAGCAAAAAAGTTCATGTAATGTTCAACACAGCATATGCAAAAAATGTACTCTCAGGAAAACCATTATTAAAACCTATAAATGGCTTTCAAGTACTAACAACCTGTATGGTCCAGTGCTTCACAGAATGTAAGAGAAAATAGTAGACTGCACTGCTCACAGAAAACAATTTAGAAGCAAGAAAAGCCGCCAGATAAAAACCTCTTTTATAATTTTTCACTTCAAAATTTTGATAAAGTCAAAAATTTTGTAGTTTTATTTTGTTCACACAGTGGATTTCAACATTTCTATGTTGAATGGTGTTAATTTTATTCCAAAATTTGATACTCCCTAAGATCAAAACAGCAGGCAGGCAATTTGCAACATATATGTGGAAGCTATCCACCTGGTCAGTGTGGAGAGCTCAATTAACCTGATTGAGTTTTGAATACTAGAAATAAACTTTTGAATATTCAAGAAAATAATCCAACCTAAGATACCAAGTTCATCTTGCTTGAAGCTTTGTTACCTGGATCTGCATTGCCAGAGGTCGCCTCTTGCTATACATTGAAATAAAAGTTTGAGAATTGTTTCTGCAGGCATACTGCTGTAAGGAACTCTATGATATTTGAGACTACAAATGGCACCAAGTGTAAGGGCCTCGTATACTGGAAAGATACCCAGTACTTCAATAATGGATGATGAATTTATCAAAATCTAATTACACAAGTAGAAGTTAGTTAGTCACTAAGACAAGCAAAAGTAGGTAGATGCTGGACTACTGGGCAAAATTAGTTATGGGTTAATGTTTCATTTGGAATATGTTGCCCCTTGTTCCCAGTTAATGACTATATGTAATAGTTTTGTTCAATATGATATGCTCATTAATGTAATCATATGGACATGTATCCTGGCACTTAAATAATTTACTATTTGTAAAGGCCATTGTTGACAGTCATATTTTATACAACAGGTTAAGGTTCATGTTAAGGAAATTTAGTGACTTTCAAAATATACAAAATGTTAAATCTTGAAAATGGCAAAACAATTTAACTTAAAAAATTGCAGACTTGATTGAGCATATGCAAGATCTATTCATGTTAAAATATCCATGATGACATTTTATGTATAATCTAGTTTTTGAAGAGAAAAATTTTAGTGGAAAATATTCAATACAACTCCTTGAAGGGTGGCCAGACACTATGGTGCAATCCTTGGTGATATTGTTATGTTGTTGGTTGTACTCAAAGCACTTTTATAACTTTCCACATTGAAATACAAACAAGTATGCGAAGTTGTGAGGAAAAGTATTTCTAGATGGAAGGTTACAATAATGCATTGAGTAAGTTATCTTACCTCACTCATCCCAAGAAAGGATAGTGATATTTTTGTAAGCAGATGTAGTGGTTTTACATTTTTCAGGTATTGTGATCTCAAGTGGACGCTTAGATGGGTCACTTGTTTGATCTTGTAAGTTATTGTTAAAGGTCTCAAGTGGACACCTAGATGGGTCACTTGATGAACTAGTCATTGTATGCAGGCTGAAGTAGACACCAAGATGGGTCACTTTGCACGCCTGTTAGTCTCTGTGGGATTCTCTGCACATGCTCTTTAGGTGAGAGATGTGCATTAAATCAGTTGTTAGCACATAGATGAAATAAGAACAGATCAACATGTAACTGTTCTAAAGACAACAGCTGTCCATTGTCTACTCTGTGGGGATTGCATTAAATTATAATAATGTGGTGTCCTGTTTTTGTGGTTTGCAATTATTAAGATATTCTTCATCTAAACATCCAACATATGATTTAAATTTAGGATGTAGTTGTGTTAAAATGTTTCTTAGCATTGTACTTCTTGTTTTGCCCAACAATTACGGTTAAATTACCTTTCATGGCCAGCTTACAAAATCAACCACCTGTAGACAAAGTGATTGTGCCATCCAAGTTAAAAACATATATGTTCAGTGCCAAACAACTCCAGAACTCTCACTTATGTGAGCATCACATTGCACAAACTGGCAACCTGCCAGTCTGAAAAATTGGCCAGGAGAAAATAACTTCATGGCAACTTAGGTTAGTCTCTCATATAATAATGTATTCAGTGTTTGATTTTTTTTTTTTAGTTTTGTTTTAAAATATTCCACAAAGTTACTGTGTGACACCTGGAAAATCTACAAGCCATGATGACATAGTATGAGTGACAGAGTTTTATAAGAAAGTTGAAACATAAAAAATAAGCTGTATAATTAATGCCCATGATAAGTTTGTGAGTATGTTGGTCAAGAAATGGCAGAATGAGGGATGCCAGGATGTGGCTTACCACAAACATGGTGGTAGACCTCCCCAAAAAGTTTGACAACACTTTGCATGCTATCAAAAGACAGTTAAATGTAAAATGATGATTAAACAAAAACTTTTTCATGGTGGTTCATCATCATGTTTGTGGTGAGGCCACATCCTTGCATCTCTTATCATGCCATTTCTTAGCTAACGCACACAGTCTTTTCATTGGCATTAGTTATACTAATTTTTCTATTTGTTTCCCCATTCTTATGAAACTAACTCATACTATGCTGTCATGATTTGTATATCTTTCAGGCATTGTACAGTAACTGTAGAACATAATGTTTAAAAAACAAACACAATCGTTTTGTTAGCCAAAACAATGATGTCACAAAAGAATTCATGTCAATATGTCAAAACTCAATCCATCATCCTGTACTTTTACAAACATCTGAGAGACTAACTTAAGTTACCATGTATTTATTTTCTTCCAGTTGACTTTTTTAGACTGAGAAGGAGCAACTTGCCAGTTTGTGCAATGTGACACTCATATTAGCAGGATTTCTAAAGTTTTTTGGTGCTGACTGCATCTTCACTTAGGGTTTGTCATTCACCTTTTGGACCTTATTTTTGAACAGAGAATTTGTCAGATGGACCAAAGAATGTATTATTTATTCTCAATTTAAATTATTCTGGTTATGTTCAACCTTGAATGTTCTTTCAGTAGAACAGTATGGGTGCAATATAATGTTGATCTTATCTTGTGTTTTATTTATTCCTGGAAATTAAAAAGGCCAGTAAATGATAATGAATTAATAGATTTAGTCCTTTATTCTGTATACAAATGTTGGAATGCCTCAATCTGAAAAGAAGTAAAAAATATATATGATTATCCACAATTCCATAAACTTGAACTCTAGTTATTATACTAATTGTATCTCTCTAGCTATTATACTAATTGTATCTCTTACTTACTAAAATAAGACTTCCTAACCAGCACTCAGGTATCCAGAAACATCCAGCAAAATCTGGGCTTATGATTCAAAATTCCTGTGTGAAACCTGGTTACTGCTGCCACATCACATGTTTTGATGCTGACTCAAGATCATTTGTACTCAAACACACCTGCTGTGTAAGTTAATTGATAGACACAGGTTGGTCTGGATTTTATCGGTACAATTTTTTTTGCTCTATTTACCTCATTTTCCCTTTTTCTCAAGGAGGAAGACTGATGAAGTAGATACAGTATGTAAATGTGTGTAGTGCATATAACAAATATGAATAAAGAACTATGTACAATAAGATTAACTACAAGCAGAAGTGCCTGCAAACCATTGCTACACCTGTGCTCTGTATTCACATCAGCCTCTGATAAGAACTTTTAATCGGATGTATTTCTCAGTGTACAGCATCTTTAAGAACATGTTGAACTAAGTAACTTTAACATGTTGAACTAAGTAACTTTATTAACTTATTTATTTATTAATTTTTTCTTTTTTATATTTCACATCAGTAAGTCTCAAGCATCTGGAATTTATGCTTATACATGGCACTTCCAAATTTCCAAATTACCACTGGTGCCAGTTAGTCAAAGTTTTCATCTATATCCTGCCTATGAACTTTAGTGGTCTATGATAAATGATGTAACACGGTAAATATATAAAAAAAAAAATATAAGCAAAAAATAAAAATGCATTGGTTAATTGCACATGCAAAGTTCCTGCTTATTGATATTTTTCTATCTAGAGTGCACACACATGTATAAAAAGTAAAAATGCATTGGTTAACTGCACATGCAAAGTTCCTGCTTATTGTTATTTTTCTATCTAGAGTGCACACATATGTATGACTTTTGACCTTGTTCTAATCCTAGAAGAAATTATAATGTGAGATTTTCCCATAAGCACCATAGAAACAACTATAGGCTAAGTGAGAGCACCATAGATATCCTGTGTACTGAAAATTATACCACATAGTACCACTATGAGAAGTAAACTGATAACATGACTACACTGGCATGTGGTCTGGCAGCTCGTGTGCCAGGTAGAAATGAAAACAGGGAGAAACTTGGAATTGAATTATGCATGGAACAGGAAGTGGTGGTTGGGAAAACAATGTTTAAGTACATTTATATGTATACATGGATGAGGCAAGTAAGTGGGACAGTGGTAGACAGAGCAATTAATAATGGACTATGAGAGTATGTCAAGGAGCATGATGAAATGGTTGTTAGATGTGAGGTGTGGAGAGGGATGGTATGTCAGACCACTTCCTGGTCAAGTGGAAGATGAGAGTTGACACATGGATAAAGGCTTTGCAAGAGGGTAAGAATGTGAGTTCTGAAAATGAGGGAGTTTGGAGAAGAGGGAGAAGGCTGCATAGTACCAGGAAAAGATTGCAAAAGAATGGAATTAAATGAAGGATCAGGAAGTGGCAGTGTCTCAAAAGTGTAGTCATAAGTTGTTTGCAGCAGATGTGTGGGTTGAGATGAGTTATAGGTGGTGTGAGGAAGATGAGTGGTGGTGAGTGAGTGGTGGTGTGAGGAGATTTGTGTGGCTGTACAGGAAAAGAAGCATGCTTATGAAATCTGGATGCAAAAGACGGATTGGGAGTTTTACAACAAATATTGAGAGAAGATTAACCAAACAAAGAGAGTAGGTAGTATGTGATGCAAAGATTAGGCAGATGAGAGGTGAGTGTAGTAAGTAGACAGAAAATGTTCTGGAAAGAAGTAAAGACAACAAGGAAAGAAACATCTGGGTATGAAGAGACTGAAGGCAGGTGATAGAACAATGCTGAATGAGGAAGATACAATCTGCAAAAGATGGGCTGAATATTTTGAAGAATTGTTAAATTGCTGGAGTCGGTGAAGGAAATAGTCAACACATTAAGGGAGTTAAAACAACATACCAATTAAAAGGGAGGAAGTATGAGAGACTGTGAGGGAAATGAGGACAAGGAAAGCTGTGGGTTTGGATGGATGTACTGTAGTGCTTGAAAATTGGTGGGAAGACCATTATACGGTGGTTGTTAAGGTTAATGAATTTGTGGTTTATTGCTGGTAAGGTGCCATAAGATTGGACAAGTACAAATATAGTCCCCTTATATAAAAGAACAGGGAATTGACAGGAATGCTCTAACTATAGGGGAACAAGTTAGCTAAATGTAGCAGTAAAGGTGTATGGTGTGGTGGTAATGAGGAGGATATGAGAAGGAACAGAAAATGCTGTCCAAGAGGAAAAGAAGGTTTTAGAAGGGGAAGAACTTGTGTAAACCAGATATTTGCAATAAGGCAACTGTGAGTTTTTATGGAAAAGGAAAGGAAGTGGTGTTAATGGGCTTGGAGAAAGCACATGGTAGAACTGATAAATAAGGACTGTGAGATGTTCTAAAAAATATACAGAGTTGGAGGCTGGTTGCTGGAAGGAGTGAAGAATTTCTATGTAAATAGCAGGGCATGTGTGGGAGTTGGTGATGGTGTAAGTGAATTCTTCCCACTAGGAGTATCTTTGCATCAGGGTTGTGTAATGTGCTGTATAGTGCTGAAACATAAGAGAAGAAATGGTAATGAAAACATATAATGAAAACAAAGTGTTTGAGGGTTATATGTGATGAACACAGAGCCAGAATAAGAAATGGAGGCAAAAAGATTAAATAAGATGATCCATGAGTGGGGTTTAGTGACGGAGACACACGGAAACCACCATGAAATGAGGTGAATAGGTGGTCAGCGAGGTAGCAGCACTTGCATCAGTGCTTCACAATGTTTACTGTACTTGCTAGCATTGGTGTGACACAGTATGCAGTATAAGTAAGCAAGCGAGAATTCGTTGCTACTCATTCTGCTGTAGTTGCAATCTGCCTTAACCACCCTTGGTGTGTGCAGATGGCACTCATACACATAGGTGTGTCCTGATACATATACTCCTCCTCCTCTCTACTGATGAGAAATGTTGCGGCATTAACTGTGGCTCCTTGCGGCAGTGCATATGGTGATGTTTGCCAAAGTGATCACCCTTCAATGCAGGGACCCCTCTTATTTACTTGTGATGGTTACTCAACTCTGTGATTGATCATCTGTACCATAGTGCAAACGGTCTCCCTGACTTCTCGACGGATGCAACTTCTATCAAGAGGTTGGTTGGAATGGAGCACAACCATTGAAGTAGGCAAAGGTGCTGTTCTTGTTGGTTTGAGCTGCCAGATTCAAATAACAAGCAATATTAGCCTATCTATACTAGTCTAGACTAACTAGAATGATTTTTTTCCCCTTAGTGAGAAGGGACACAGTGTCAAAGACCAATGCTCTCTGATGCTTGGCACTACTCAAGGTAGTATGCAGCAGCAAACCACCTCCAATATTATGTTCTTATGTTCACACTCACACATTTCTATAACTGGCTGGACTGCCACACTGCTGCATCATAGCAAATGTGAGGACTAGACACATTCACACAGTTCTAGGCCATGCGGCCAGAATGAATACGTATTTTCAGTGTTTTCACTACTCTGAGTTTCATGACCCTTCAGTTTAGCACTATGCCTTGGAAAGAAAGCAAGTGTGAAACTTGAGAGGGTACTGTACATTCACAAATTTGCCAGGCCTGTTTCCTGTTTCATGATGTTTGTTTTTTTCATTTACATTAAGTAGTTACACTTTCAGTGTATCTGAAAACATTCTCTGGCACACCAGGCACACTATCTAAATCTTTCTAGACATATCAGGAGGTATATTACAATATATGACAATATATTACAATATGACCTTGGTTAATCTGGGAAAACAGCTAAACTGGGATGGCTCTTGAATCAAGGATGCCAAAGCATTTATGTTCAACCTGTAGTAGTTGCACACTGCACTAATGATAGGGAAGGTCATCTGTTTGAACTGAACTTATGGGAAGCATGATCACCTTCCTGAGTCAGGTGGTGGGGGAAATGGTCCATATCCTGGACTTTCTGCTTCCCACTAATAGCAGTCAGTTGAGGTTTATTTACATTTGTACACATAGTTTTTTTTACATAAAAGTCAAGGCTCTTATGTTATATTCCTTTTAGCTAAGCTTAAAATTATTCTCTTGAGGGGAACATCTGGTTGGGACAAAAAAAAAAAAAAAAAAAAAAAAAAAAAAAAAAAAAAAAAAAAAAAAAAACTGAACTGAAAAATATGACCTATTGTAAAAAAATACATATGGTAGGCATACACATTCCCTATTTTTTCACAAAGATTTAAGGTAAAATACTTTCCATTTAAATCCCATTTAAAGGTTCCATACTCAGCCACGTGCCTTTGTTTACATCAGTAGCGTGTATCTTTTTTCCCACAAAACTATGAAATATTGGCAAAATCTTTTGATTTTTTGGGGTGAACAAGATATAAAGGGAGGGATGAGTGGTGTTCTCAGCTCAGTGCCTTGCTAGGCTCTCAGTCTCAGTAGCTTGCCAGCCTTAGTTGAGCGAGGACATGTATCACTTCCTTGGAGGTACCACACAACTATCTTGTCCCATTTCCCACATTTCTGAGGATGTCCAGGCATGCAAAGTTGATATGAAAGTGGTGACTTTTGAGGAAAACCTGGCAATAATGAAGAGCATGGCAGCTCTGAAACATCTGGGCTGCAGCAAGATAATACCATGGGTTAAGAACCAAGAGCCACTCAAGCAAATAATATCACCTTTCAAAGTATTTTTCTACCATACAGACATGAAGGAATGATGTAACAACACAGACAATGTAATAATAAAGTGTAGTGATGACATATTAATATAAGAATGATGAGTAATACAAATGTTGAGCCTGTATCTCAAAACATTTCTGCTAACGTACATGCCTAAAACTCAGCCATTTTTTTGGATTCCCATCAAACCTTCAGGATTATTAGAGTAGACTAAAATATACAAACATACATGCTTATTATTTTAAATTAACTATTATGTATATAAAAAAAAAATGTTCATGGAGTCAAAATTTGCCTAAGTTGAAAGATGAGAAATCTTTTTCTTAAATTCAACAATAAGAATAAAAATTTCAAACATACTCACTTAAAAATCAACAGTGTACCTACACCTATGGCACAATGCCACATAAAAAAAACACAAGTTTTTTGAGCTTTGGGATTTTGAAAAGGCATCTTATTTTTTTTTAATTAAAAAAAAAACAAATAAAAAAAAAATAAATAAATAAAAAAAATCAATCAATAAAATAAAGGTACAAGAGTGTTATAAATGCTTTGCCCTACCACTGTGCAAAATTTTGTGTATGACAAATAAACAGAATGGCAAAAACTGAACATAGCCCTTAAAATAATAATAATAATAATAATAATAATAATAATAATAATAATAATAATAATAATAATAATAATAATAATAATAATAATAATAATATTAATAATAATATAATAATTATAAAAATAATAAAAATAATAACAAGAACAAGAACAACTACAACAACAACAACAACAATAATTAACAATACCTATAACAGCTTTCCTAATTTCATAAATGCACATTTCATAACTCTCTATAGCAAAGCTATACTAAATGTTAGCAAGACCCAGGCAGTTAGCACTAAGTGTTATAGGTATTAGTCTTTTTTTTTTTATGTAGGCTTGTAATATTTCAATTTCATGTACTTTTGGTATGCATAAATAAAAAAGATGAGTATAAATTACAGAAAACTAGAAGAAAGGATGACATAACAGTTAAATCAACCAATGCTTTATAAATAAAGCTTTCACAGGTTGTCTTACCTTACTCACACTTCACACACACACATCTGCTGAGGATTCTCTCATCTCTCATACGTATATTCCAACCCAAAGCAGCAGGAAGAGAATTCCAAATCCCATGAATACTGAAGCGACAAGGGCTATCAGGCATTCCTGAAAAATAATAAATAAAATAAAATAAAATAAAATAAAATAAAATAAAATAGAAATGAATAAATAAATAAATAAAATAAAATAAATAAATAAACCAATTAAAAATAATAATATATAAATAAATTAAAAATTAAGAAAGTATCCTATACTAATTTACTCAAAGATCTTGAAAACTAAATTCATGCTTATGTAAGACATGTAATGTAAGACAAGAAGTATGAAATGCCACTGACGTTTACAAGAAATTCAATTACATAAGAGTTTTCATGAAAGTACAGCCCATTGATTTAACCATCGAATGACATAATGGACTTAATAGCCACCAACATAATGTTACAAGAATTAATGTATATGGGATGGGGATTCAAGGTCTTTGGCTGCTATTACTGAGGCCCAATGCATGACTGATTACTATTGGCTGTGCATGCTAAATTTTGTTAGTGAAACTTTGTTTCTCATCAAATGTTTTAATCTGCTGTACAGCTTCTTCTACCTGTCTCAACTACAAATTTTGTCATATTTATTATGAAATAATTTTTCTTTTCCCAATCTTCCCAGGCATTTATCCTGTTTATACTACTACATTGCATCTTCATAAAATATAATTATCTAAACATTTTTTGTTACTGTCACTGTATTTCACCTGTAGCCCCAATTACTGTCAATGCACATAAGTAATAAGAATGCACTGTTAAACACACCTTAAAGAAGTCACGGGTGAGCTTTGTGGACGTGACTTCATAAACAAAGAACCAGGCCGTGAAGAACACCCCAATGCTCATCAGCACAAGGGTGAGGTGAGGGTAGATGGCCGGATTCACCGGAGACACATATCTTGACATAGATTCCAGTCCAACCTAAAATATATCATTATGAACGAATTAAAAAATAATAAATAATTGGTAGTAACACTAATGTTTTGGTGAGCACGTGTTGAGTTCACACAAGTCACCAGTACATTGTCATCTAGCCTTCTACTCTGTACAATGATATAAGTATGATTAGGAAGTTATTTAGTGGTGCTAGGTTGATTTGTAAGTGCTCTTACATTATGCCCAGCTTCTTTATCCTCAAAAAGTTCTAGAAATTATCAAGACTCCCTTTTCTCTCCTTTGTAATGAAACTAAGATTCATCTTAAAAGTTCTTTGGAAGAAAGAACATAAAAAAATAAGGCTACAAAAGAAGTCAAGATACTGACTAATACATGCTATTTTCCCTCAAATTCCAGGCATCAACATGACAGGTGCTATTGTACAAGTGTGTTGATACAAAAGTAGCAGTCACCTCTGTTTACCCAAGTTTGCTCTGTCCCAATCAGAAATTTTAGAAAGATCAGAAGACAGGTGTTCTGTGGCTTCCCTGCATGAGCGATTTAATTCCTAAAGGGTTGGACATCTAAGAAGACATGGGAAAATGTAGTAGTATCATTGACATATTTATGATAGGACATTAAGTTTAGCTTAAAAGATCATGAATAATAGATTAATAAGTATAAATAATAGAAGAGAGTGGGTGACGGAACAGAGCCTTGAGAAATGGCACTGTTAAAAGACTTGGGAGGAGAGGAGTGTCTGTCTGACACAGCACCAATAGAATGTTCAGAAAGTAAAATTGTGATAAATTTACAGAGAGTAGTTTATGGAAGCTGTATGAGAGCAGTTTGGAAATTAAAGCACTTTGCTTCACTCTATCAAATGTTTTTGATATGTCTAAGGCAACAGCAAAAGCTTCATCAAAATCCCTAAAAAAGGATAAGCAAGACTCAATAAGGAAGGCCTGAAGATCACCAAAAGAGGAGCCACGACGGAACCCACACTGGAGATTGTGAAGTGGTAGATGTTTAAGAGTCTTCCTGTTGAGGATAGATTCAAAACTCTAGAGAGACAGCAAATTAAAGCAATAGGATGATAGCTCAAGGGATTAGAGCAGTCATCCTTTTAAGGAACAGGCTGAATGAAGGCAAACTTCCACCAGGAAGGAAAGGTAAATGTTGATAGACAGAGTTGGATGAGTTTGACTAGACAAGCATGGAGGCACAATTTTGGGGAACAATAGGAAGGATCCCATTAGGTCCATAAGCCTTCCAAGGGAAGAACAAGTTCTGAATCATCCAAGGCAGAGTTTTAAGCAAAGCTTTGAGCAGAGTTTAGCTTTGAAGATAGATGAGATGGCTCTGGTACCATCAGGTTGAAATAAAGGAGGAAAAGTTATTGGAGATATTTTTTGGCTGGGTGCCAGAGGTCATGAAGGGAGTTAGATCTATAAAGATTGACATTTTCTATTGAACAAGGAATTCTTGACTAACTGGAGGTCAGCCCTTCACTTATTCTGGGCAGAAATTTAAAGTGCAAGAGTTTCAGGTGATGGAAAGCTCATCTCATTTCATGGACTGGCTCTCTATTGTGTATAGCACAAGAAGGCTGAGTTACACCAGGGTTTGGGAGGTTTAGGGTGAGAGTGAGACATTGTAATATATGACCATTCCTATTATGGAGTACAGAGTGAGTGGGTAGCATATGACTCTCACCTTCAAATTTTTCTGAATGAAATTTAACATCATTAAGACTTTCCCTTAAATCAATTAAAAAAAGAGTATTAAATGTGAAGAATGTAAATCATAATTACCTACTATAATGAATATGAGAAATTCAATTACAAATACTTTTGCAGAATTCTCAAATGCTTCTGAATGTTTTTCCTTGTAGATGAGTATGAAATGTTGTTGCTAGATCCATCCTTTTATGACGCTTCACCCAGCATACACACACACACACACACACACACACACACACACACACACACACACACACACACACACACACACACACACACACACACACACACACACACACACAAACTTTGGTCACCGAGAAGGGGTTGTGGAAAGGTGCATATGACAATCTACATAAAAAAAAAACTAACGTTATATGAAGAGAAATCAATGGAATATGAAGGTAAAGTGGAAGAATTAAATGTAAAACAGGAAAATGGGAAGAAAGACCAAGAGGAAGAAAAGATTGATTTTAGGAAAATTGTGGAGGAACAAACCAAAGCAAATGACACAAAGCTAACAGAAAAAGTTGTTCAAGTTATAAAACTGAAAGAAAAATTGATGAGAGACAGTGGATAAGAAAAAACTGTTGTGATATTTGGCCTGATGGAAGGATGTACACCTTAGTGGACTAAAAGAGAAAAGAAGGGAAAGAGATGTGTGGAAAAATTAGTTGACATTGCAAGAAAAAGAGCTGACTGGAGAGACTGAAGAAATTAAAAGATTAGGTAGATACGCTGAGGGTGGACAGCGTCCTATGAAAATAAGGTTTAGGTCACAAGTGGTAGCTGAAGAAACACTGAGTAAATCCTGGAAATTGGCCATGGTGGAAGAATACAAACAAGTGTGGATAAAAAAAGATAGAACCAGAGAAGAGAGAGATACTATAAATGAACTAAGAAAAGAAGCAAATGGAAAAAAAAAACGAAAAACTATCAGAGGTGGAGAAAAAACTTCTTTTGGAGGGTCATGAACATGAGGTTGAAAAAGTGGTACAGGAGGGAAGTAAATGCGGAAGGGGAAGACTAAAAGTAGCATACACGAACATAAAAGACTAATGTCGGCAGTGTTGGAACTAGGAGACTATTTAAAAGAGGAGAAACCGGACATCACTGGAATCGTTGAAACTAAATTGGCAAGTGAAGGGGATATATTAAATATTGAAGGAAAATACCTCTGGATGAGAAATAGAAAGAATAAACGGGGAGGAGGTGTGATGCTTCTAGTTAGGAAGGATTTATTAGTGGAATCTGTCACATATGGGGTGGAGGAGGCAGAAGTATTGACAATAAGCTTAAGACAGAATATGGGATGATACCGTAATGTTGTGGTGACATGTTCCCCCCTATTCCAACTCTTGGAGAGAGAATGAATGTAAGAAAATGTTTGAGGACACAAGGACATGTTTAGCAGAGCTGCTTGAGGAAAATGATGATATACTCCTGAAGGGGGACTTTAACTGTGAAGAGATATCTTGGGAAAATTGGACCACAGAAGGCCGTGAGTCATGGGGGAGCAAGCTATTAGACCTGGCTATTGAAAATTTCCTGAAACAGTGGGTTACAGATGACACAAGATTTAGGGGAAATGAAGCACCTTCAAGGCTCGATCTAATTATCACCAAGGAACAAGAAATAGTAGAAAACCTTAAATTCATAAACCCAATAGGAAAAGTGATCATGTGCTGATTCAGTTCAGAGTTAGGGATAATAATTTCAGTATAAGGAAAGAGGACCACAGAAGAGAATGGATAAACTACAGCAAGACTAACGTTTGACAACTTAGGAAGTATTTCAGCGAAGTGAATTGGAACATATTTATTCAAAAGAGGGTCAGAAAAAAGTGGACAGCTTTCCTGGACATTTATAATAAGGGAGTAGAGAAATGGGTACCCAAAAGATCAACAGAGAACCTTTTCAAAAATTATTGGTACAATAGATGTGCAACAGTTAGATTGGAGATAGAAAAAGCATGGGACAAGTGGAAGAAGAACAAAAGACTGGACCTGTGGAAAATTATACATGGAAGAGGAACGAATATGTCAAAACTCGCAGAGATGAGCAGAAAAATTTTGAAAAGAATGTTGTGGAGTAATGTAAAAAAACAAAATTATTTAATAAATTCATCAATGGAAAATTAAAGAGCAAAGATGAAATAAGCATGGTAAAAGCTGGAGAAGAGACAGTGGATGACCCAAAAGAGGTACCTGAAGTGTTTAACAGATACTTCCACTCTGTGTTTACTAGGAAAAATGATCTCAGAGGTGAGAGGACAGCGTTAGAAAAAGGGACCGACCTAAAGGAGATTAAAACATCAGTAAAAGAAGTAAAGAATATGTTGGAAGACCTGCATGTAAGGAAAGCAATGGGTCCTGATGGTGTATCGAGTTGGATTTTAAAAGAGTGTAGCTCACAATTAGCCTCAGTGCTGCACAATATAATTAGCACCACCCTGGTAAAAGGTAGAGTACCCATAGATTGGAAACAGGCAGATATTACCCCAATTCACAAGACCGGAAGTAAAGAAGATCCATTAAATTATAGACCTGTATCGCTCACAAGTGTGGTGGTGAAGATTTGTGAAAAGATTATCAAGAACAGATGGGTGAAATACCTAGAAGACAACAGTACAATAACAGAGAAACAGTTTGGCTTCAGAAAAGGAAGGTCTTGTGTAACAAATTTGATAAGTTTCTACTCAAGAGTAATAGATATAGTGCAAGAGAGAGATGGATGGGCTGACTGCATATACTTAGATCTGAGAAAAGCATCTGATAAAGTTCCACACAGAAAACCAACATGGAAATTGGAAAAAATTGGAGGACTTGGTGGATCACTGTGAAAATGGATGACTGACTTTTTGACAAACAGAAAAATGAGGACAGTAATTAAAGGCAGCAAGTCGAACTAGAGAATGGTAATAAATGGAGTCCTGCAAAGTTTGGTACTTGCACCTAACATATTCACAGTTTATGTAAATGATATAACAGAAGATGTAGAAAGTTACATGAACATTTTTGCTGATGACACTAAAGATTATGAGGAAAGTAGCAAATGAAGAGGACTGCATTGGTTTAAATCAGGACTTAATTAAGATTAATGAATGGTCATTGAGTTGGAACATGGAGTTAATGCTAAAAAATGTAGTGTGATGAGGTTTGGAAAAAGTGAGAAAACCAGTTGGCAACTATTACTTAGGAAATGAGGAAATCTCTATAAGATCAGAAGAAAAAGACCTAGGAGTAGTTATTACTGATAATTTGTCACTTGGGAAGCACATAAACAATATTATAGGAAAACAATCTGCTGAGAAACATCAAGATAGCATTCTCCTATATTGATGAAGATATGATAAAAAAAACTGATAACAACAATGATATGTCCAAGATTTGATAGCAATAAATAGAATATTGGAAGGAATGGAAAAGCTAAACAGAAAAGGCCTTATGATACCAAATATGAGACACAAGAGGAAATGGAAGGAAATTGAAAAGGAGTGTTTGCAGAAGAGCATCAAGAAACATAGCTTCCCCCACAGAAGTATAACAGTGTGGAATGAACTTAAGGATGAGACTGTGTGTGTAAAGACAATTCATAAATTTAAAGGAAATCTAGATAAAAGTTGATATGGAGACAGGATGGCACGTGCCTAATATGGCTCTTGTCCTGTATTTCACAACTAGGTAAAAACACACACACACACACACACACACACACACACACACACACACACACACATAAATCACCTTGGAAAATGCAATTATGTGTATTGTGGCAGGTGTTGGGCAAACACAAGATGGAAAAAAGATAAAAAATCCATAAATAAGCATTTTACAACATAAATATCATAGAAGAAATGTGTCTTAGAACTGGCTGTATACATAAGTAATAATGTACAATACCATTTGCCATCCTGACTGGACAGTTCCAAAACAATTACCAAGTCTGTGTAGAGATGACTTACAAAATAATATGCTGCACAGGGTCTTGTTGTCCTGCTTTGTTTGGAGGTTACCCTTGCAATGTTGGGAGGTCAGCCTTGTAATATTGGGAGATCAGCCTTGTAATGTTGGGAGGTCAGCCTTGTAATGTTGGGAGGTCAGCCTTGTAATGTTGGGAGGTTAGCCTTGTAATGTTGGGAGGTCAGCCTTGTAATGTTGGGAGGTTAGCCTTGTAATGTTGGGAGGTCAGCCTTGTAAGGTTGGGAGGTTAGCCTTGTAATGTTGGGAGGTCAGCCTTGTAATGTTGGGAGGTTAGCCTTGTAATGTTGGGAGGTTAGCCTTGTAATGCTGGGAGGTTAGCATTGTAATGTTGGGAGGTCAGCCTTGTAATGTTGGGAGGTCAGCCTTGTAATGTTGGGAGGTTAGCCTTGTAATGTTGGGAGATCAGCCTTGTAATGTTGGGAGGTTAGCCTTGTAATGTTGGGAGGTCAGCCTTGTAATGTTGGGAGGTTAGCCTTGTAATGTTGGGAGGTTAGCCTTGTAATGTTGGGAGGTTAGCCTTGTAAATGTTGGGAGGTTAGCTTTGTAATGTTGGGAGGTTAGCCTTGTAATGTTGGGAGGTCAGCCTTGTAAGGTTGGGAGGTTAGCCTTGTAATGTTGGGAGGTCAGCCTTGTAATGTTGGGAGGTCAGCCTTGTAATGTTGGGAGGTTAGCCTTGTAATGTTGGGAGGTTAGCCTTGTAATGCTGGGAGGTTAGCATTGTAATGTTGGGAGGTCAGCCTTGTAATGCTGGGAGGAGGTTAGCCTTGCAGGACTAATGTTTGGTTAAGTTAAGATCAGGGGTCCACGGAATGGTTTTTAAGTGGCTCATGAGGTTACAAGTGATTTTTCAATAATACATTATAATTGTTACAGTTGAGGAAACTACTGAACTACCAAGGCAAAACATAACATTAACATTTACCTATTATTTATGTGACAATTTATCTTGTATAAAGTTCCTCAGAATAATGCTCTTTTATTGCTAAATTTTATGAAAGAATCATTACAAATCTGCTCAATGAAACCAAATAATAAAGTCTTGGTAAACCAACATGACCGGCAAAATGAAATGTAGACTTCACGAGTCAATATGTGATTATTGAGGCACTGAGGGCCCTTGAGATCATAACCAAGGGCATTATTGGCCGAGTTTGACACAACTGGTTTAGATCAATTTACTTAATGGCAAAGTAAATATTGACTATGGCTTAAGAAGAAACGCATTACTGGAAGAAAATGAAAACAAATCTGTCTGAAAATAATCAGAATTTTTTCTTTTTTCGTGAATTTCGGCCAAATCGGCAGACTTTTCAAAACACACACACACACACACACACACACACACACACATTCTGCCCTGAAATAAGGGTGGTGTTTCAGAATTATCTCGATAGTATTATCCCGATAAACTCCAGGCTGTGAAATGCTAAGAGGCACTTTCCTTATGCTGTGGCTGACTACACCTAGTAGTAGATGCTGTAGCTGCTGTGTGTGGGGCTACATCATCTGTCATTTCGTGTTACCAGCAAGTTTAATGTGCAATTTTTTTTTTTTTTCCTTTTTTTACATGTGTTCATCTTCCCAAGACACCACTCTCCTCAGCAACACACGCACAGTTACAAGTGAATTAAGCATCAATTGAAGTGCTTTGCTAGTCTGCTACAACCCAAGCAACATCCTAACAACAGGACATAAATGTCAGCGGCCACTTACCATGTTCCCGGTGTTTTGACGAGCTGAACCAATGACGTCCCGCCACCTTGGCCTGCCAGCAAATCCTGCATCGCCACTTGATCTTAGTCTTGATGTTACTGGCGACTTTATTGGTTTGCTTCTAATAAGTCAGAAGTGAAGAAAAAAATAATAAAGAAAATAAATAAGATAAAATTAATTCAAATAGAAAAAAAATGAGAAGGAAAAATACATTCAAATTCTACATCTAGCACACCACATTCTGTCCAGCAACTCCTTCACTGCCTCAAACATAATTTCATTCGTTTCTCTGCACGTTCCCAACAGTATTATCATCAATTCCCGGACTGTTTTCTACATTATTTCATCCCTATTATACCCAAACTCAGAATCACTAGCATAATCCGGTCTGTCTCATACCTCATATTATTCTTGATCTGAAGGCATGGTTGACAAGTCCAGAAGTAATATTGAAGTTATATTTAGCGCTGGTTAGGCCTCATCTACATTATGTATGGCCCCCATATTACAGGAAGGATGTGCATAGGTCTATTACAATCAGTACAAAGGATCGATTGATTGATTAATAGGTTTATTGTTGAATATAGAAGTGCAGCAAAGGAGGAGTGCGGAGCCTGCTGATATTCAGCAATGAGAGGAACTCCATAAGGTAGTTTTACAGTGTGTGGCCCCTTGGTGCAGCATACAATGTATGTACAGCAGACACATTACTAACTTCCCACAAATACCTATAGCCCAACCTGAGATGAACTTTGTCTCCCTAATTGTAATCAGTGTTCTGGGAGACACTTGCATAGTGAAGGGAGCTAGGATTGCCACTGTGACGGCAATGCACCAACTGAGCGCTCGTATTACTATTTACATAGTCCTTAAGTGTACTCTAACATAACTCAAGGTGTACTCTGAGACAGGGTCCACTATGTCGTCCTGAACGGCATACTGGGCCAGGCTGTTTGCCTTTTCATTTAAGTGGATGCCCACATGAGAAGGCACCCAGGTGAAGTGGACTGTCAGTCTCTCTTCCTTGTCCAATCTCCTTGACTCGCATAAAACAACACACACACACACACACACACACATAGAGAGAGAGAGAGAGAGAGAGAGAGAGAGAGAGAGAGAGAGAGAGAGAGAGAGAGAGAGAGAGAGAGCAACATATACAATTAACAGATCAAAGAATGCCACCATAACACACGCGGGCAGGCGCACACTGCGGGGTGACATTGCAGGTGAGATGAAGCGAGTGGAGCTGCGGGACAACAGTTGAGAGGAGTGACTGGTGCAGGGACACGGCACCTGTTTTGAATAGAGGGATGCAGGAGGTGGAGGTGGGGTGGTGGTCGCGCTTATTCTCTCTCTCTCACACATACGTGAGGACAGTCTTTTCCACTTCTTGGATTCCTCTCCTACTTTTTTTTTTTTAATCCTTTTCCTTTTTTCTTTTTTTTCCATATACGATCATCCCTCATCTTTTTTCATTCCATTTTTTTTTTTCAGGTTTTAGAAAATGACGAGCAAGCAGTGAATACGTAGATTGGTTATGTCACCCACCTCGAGATTGATGCTGGAAGAGGGGCGGTCCGTGGGTGAAGCTTATCTATCTATCTATCTATCTATCTATCTATCTATCTATCTATCTATCTATCTATCTATATATATATATATATATATATATATATATATATATATATATATATATATATATATATATATATATATATATATATATATATATATATAAGAAAAAAAAAGGAGTTTTTAGTTCTTGAAGTGGATGTAAACTGTGAGGCTTGGAAACAGATAAACAGATAAACAGATAGATAAACACACACTTCTCTTCATAATACATATTGATGATATGCCACGTGTAAACCCCAAATTATTTACTGGTCTTAAAATATTGAAAGAGAGAGAAAGGAACTATGGTACCACCTCTACCATGACAATTCGAGCTTGTGTTACTTTCTATCAACAGGAAAGTGTTTTTAGTGTGTGTGAGTATGGGGAGTGTCACGTATTTTTCAACAATGCCTTGCAAGCCTAACTCTCTCGGTATGGTTGTTTAGCTCTCCGACACTAGGGATATGGATGGCAACCTCAGGTTACCAAAATGAACAGTGGCGATCTTCCTAGTCTATATTTTCACGATCAGGTCACATCTCTCATCACAAAACATATAGGGTGAGGACAACCTTCAGACACAATCTCTCTCTCTCTCTCTCTCTCTCTCTCTCTCTCTCTCTCTCTCTCTCTCTCTCTCTCTCTCTCTTATACTTTGTTATGGACTAATAGTCCCAACAGTTGTTTTATTGTCAGTGCAGATATGATCTAATAAATATCTGTCGTTTTCTTGTTTGTAAATATCATCAATGTGTGTGTGTGTGTGTGTGTGTGTGTGTGTGTGTGTGTGTGTGTGTGTGTGTGTGTGTGTGTGTGTGTGTGCCGAGAATATCTCAGTATCTGCTCTAAAATGCATTTTCTGTTGTTATTTACAGAATATTATGTTTCTGGAGAATATTATGTTTCTGGCTAAGTAGAGAGGTAATCTGGTGTTTTGTAATATTTTTGATTATGAAAATTTGTTCTTACGTTGCAAGCATATGATACCCACATGTAAGGAAAATTGTACTCGTATATCGTATATCTTGTTATTCTTGTGAGGAGTGGTGGGGGTTGGGACGTGTGACACGAAAGCTTGATTTGATTATCTATCTGCTTATGCCCATCCTTCTCCGTGCAAGCTGGACACTCATCGGGTTGTGATGGTGTGATAGTGCTATATGGACCACATTCCCAGTATTGTCCAGTGACTGGCAGTGTCTAGACTAGAGGAATGATGTACTGTGCGATTCATGTCAGAGTTGATTAAATGTTTGGTTATTATGTCATGTCTCAACACTATTTATACTGTGAACATTGCGCTGTGATAAATGTTTATCTTTAGTCATAATGAGCCTGTTAGTTTGTGCATAATTTATGTTGATTGTTGCTCAATCTCCAGTTATGCTAGTGATAATTATTCGGGTCAGGTGCAGAGCGGCATACCACGTGTTATCGTAGGTATTTTGTCGTTGTACCTCTGATTCGAGACCCAAGGCTAGTGATCAGAATTAAGGCTATTCCAATCACTGTCTGGTGATACAGTGTGTGTGTGTGTGTGTGTGTGTGTGTGTGTGTGTGTTATTCATAGTCATCTGCTAGCCTTGTAGGATAGCCAGCTGTTCCCATATAGAAAAAAGTTCAAAGTTCATAGTAATTGGTCTATGGATGACTGAGACCGCTCACTCACACCACACTGAAACAATGAGATCACAGTCTCTCAGCTTACATCACAACCTACTTGCTGCTAGGTGAAAAGGAGCCACGCTGCTCATGGGACTCAAATCCACAGGTCGTCTCAATGGTGAGCTAACCTTACTGTTTTTTTTTTTTTTTTCCTTGTTACAGTCTTTCCGAAATACGAAGTCCATTTGGGAATAGCCCTTTTTGGGATTCCCCACCTGTAACTGAGCCAAGTCAGGCATAGCACATTCCATCTCGTATGTAAGTTGTTTAATAATTTTAATATAATTTCAATTAGTAATGTGTATGTTTTTCTTTCTTTAATAAGATATAGTGCTGTGAATATTTATGTACTTATTTATTATTAATATTTTTTTTATATACAGTAACAACAATGCATAAACATTACAAATATTTGTGTCTGACTGGCAATACACGAAGGGTGGGTCACATCACACAGTCAGGATGATTGTCAACCCTCAGGTCACTTTCCCGCCAGCCACCACCCAAAGTGCAGCACAACCTAACGGATTTCACAGTCAAAAGAAGAAACTTATTCACAATGTAAATAATTATTTTTTTTAAGAAAAGCAAATATGCAGATAAAGAGACTGGCAGACAGAGGCTTTAGAAATATTAATAATTCATCACACCGTATGGTCTTTTTATATAAATAAATCTACAGAAAATATATAACATATTCCTTTGAAAATGCAGAGAAATAGAGAGAATTGTATGGAGAGTGGTGAGTGTTATTATTATTATTATTATTATTATTATTATTATTATTATTATTATTGTTATTATTATTTTTTCCACTTACAATAGTAATTAGTATTATATGTTGGCAAGTGTTGTGTTCGCTTTATATTGAAAGGACTGATTTGTTGATATACTGTATCATATTTTATTTGTAAAGGGATATTCAGTTACAATTAAACAAAAAAGAATGAAAATATTTTATTGTATAATTCATTCATTCCAAGTGTACTTGTGATGTGAGAGGTATGACAGGGATAGGAGAGAGATGATGCAAGTAATTCTAACTAAAAGCAGGGTAAAACAGGAACAGCAGTCTGGGGAGAGAGAGAGAGAGAGAGAGAGAGAGAGAGAGAGAGAGAGAGAGAGAGAGAGAGAGAGAGAGAGAGAGAGAGAGAGAGAGAGAACAGGACGGGAATGGATATTGATGTTCGGACTGTGAAGATGAATGAAAGGATGACGGAGGGAGTATAGAAGTTCCTGGAGAGAATGTAGTATGCCAGGTGTGGGAATTAATGGTATGGATATTGTGGATGCTGTTTTCTTTTTTCTCTTATCTTTTTTTTCTTTACAGGTGTCGTTATAAAGGCCTGACAGGAGAAATCTTGTCATTTGTACTATGAAGATCAGGACAAAAATGAAAATCTCTTTCGAGCGAAGGGGAGAGTGTATGACTGTAAATGAAAGCAATAACAGATGGTCTGAGTATCGCAGCAAAGTGTGATATGAAAGAGGATGAGACGGTGGGGTATGTGATGCTGGAGTGTGTGATGAGATTATGAGGGATGAAATGATGCAAGTAGTGCTGAGGGGATTGAGGAATGTCAGAGTGAAGACAGGAAGGGAATGAATAGTGTTACTGCTGGAGCCGTATGGAGAGACGAATGAAATAATGATTGAGGCTGTGAAGGAGTTCCTAGAGAAAATGTAGTGTCCTAGATGTAGGGAATCGTGGTGTGAAAGATACTGTTTGTTTTTCTTTTTGCTTCATTACCTCCAAGGAATGGTAAGATGCTTGATAACTTTGTGAATGAGATGGACTTAAAGAACCTGAATGAGACACCGGCAAAAGGACGAGGAATTAGTGGTGTAAAGGATACTGTTTGTTTTTCTGTTTGCCCTTTCTTTCCACCCTACAGAAACTACCGATAAAAAAACCTGACATCCTGAACCAACTGTAGAATCAAGATCAAGATCAAAACCATAATCAAGATTAAGATCATCAGTAGTGACCAGCATTAAAATAAAATAAAAAATAAATAAATAAATAAGTAAATAAAAATAAATAAAAGCGCCGTTGCAAACAAAGTAAACTTTGTAAAGGTTGTACTGTGACAGTGTACCCCGGGATATCCGAGTGATCTTATCTGACGTCTGGTCTGCTTTCTCGGCAACATAGACGTATCTCATTCTTCATCTTAAGGAAACACACAGGGAAAAACAAAACAAAACAAAACAAATGTTTACTAGAGAGATAGATTTTGAATCTGTGGGTCGAAGTCTTCAACTGAAGCAAGAAGTAGAAGGAGATGTTGGATGTGTGGTGTGGGATGCAGCCATCGTCCTGGCAAAGTACTTGGAAGTTAGAGAAAAAGGTAGGTACCATATTAAGCACGGTTACCATCTAAAGCTCCCATTTACGAAGATAAAGACAGACTTTACTGTCAGGTTTGCTCCATTTACAAAATGGATAAATTAAGTTAATTTTGCCTTACAATTTTTCATTTAGTTCAAAAGTATGATTTCCAGGACGAGTTAAGAGGAATTCACATCTACATGTACTTATCACTCGTCATTTTTCAACAGGCAAAAGAAAACTCCTAAAGGGATCAAGTGTGGTTGAGCTAGGAGCTGGGACTGGGTGTGTTGGTCTTGCTGCAGCCCTCTTAGGGTATGTCCATTAGTCATCTAATACTTGTGATGCATACTTATACATAAAGATCTAGATATCTACATACCAGGCTGGCAAACACACACGGGGTGGCCCAGACAAGGCACCAGATATTCACACACACACACACACACACACACACACATCATTCACACTCAACCCTATTGGCTCCTGATGGGAAGGGACAGTGTTGTGGCCCACCATACAACACCCAGGCACGGCAGTTATCACCCACAAAATGTGATCTGAGTGGAAGCTGAGACATACCACAGGGAGCAGAGTTAAGTGTGCACCCAAAATGATAATGCAAAAGACAGTCATCCTGAGAATAGTGTTGTGTTATTGGGAGTTGGTAGATGACACTTGCAGTGCTTTCAATGAGCAATGTGTTCATGACTACCACCCAGCATCTCACCACCTGCACATCCCAGACTTCCCTGGTGTGTTGCCTGTTCTGAGTAACCTGCTCACCTTTAGTGACTTGCTGCAAATTATACTTTTATATTTAGTAAATCTTATTGATTGGTAAGCAGAGTATTGTCACACAATTATAATGTGAGTGTTTTTAATCATGGAACTTCATGAATATTCTCATTCATGTATTTTTGGTATGTCTCACTGGTATACTTCTTTATGTCATCAATGGCCAATTAGGTGAAAAGGAGCGGAGCTTAAATGGCAAAAAGAGTAGTTTCTCAGTGCAAATTTACCCTTGTAATTTGAACGGAGTGGTATACAGTTAGACACTCAATGCTGATATCAACAACTGTTAGCTTGCCATCACATTAACTGTACAATTTATCCAACTTATGCTTTATAGATGCTTTTTTTTTTTTTTTTCATACTTGACAATTTATCATCAAAATTTTTTGAAATGAACTAAGCATCATGTTTGCTTTTTATTTGTATAGTTAGCCACTGTGCACTATTCTTTCTTGTTAGGTCACTGCTAATTACTATGAAACTTTATTTTGCTTAATATTATTGAGCTTGTGGTATTTAGAATTAGAATTTTAATCACTATTATACACAACAGTGCATTTATCTACCTTTAAAGATATCTAACATTTCTCATTCCAGTTTACTAGGTTGCTTAGATCTATCAGACCTACAGTCTTCAGCAGTATCATTTACCACACAATTTTACATTGGCTGCAAAAGTTAAAGGTTCACTCCAGACCCAGCATGAGTGATGGTGGCTTTAACTGCAGCATATTGTTGCAATGCATTATTAGATCAAATTTTATTTCAGGGCCTCCCATGTCACCTTAACAGACTTGCCTGAGCTGCTGCCACTGCTAAAGATCAATTGCGCTCAGAACACACCAAATATTCATGGTGTGGCAGAGGTGCAACAACTGACCTGGGGCAACACTCATCAAATACAAGCCATTGAAGTACCTGATGTCATCCTTCTGGCTGACTGTATTTATTATGGTGAGGTTGGTACTATTTGGACTTTTGGAAACTATGATGGTCTCTTTTGGTATGTGTGGCCATACTCAGTGGATTTACAATGTATGCTTGCTGGGCAAAGCTTCTGACTTAGTTGTAATGTGTTTGGGATTTCAGTATTGTACTTGAGTGTTTATACACTGCTAACATTACTCAGTCAGTCTGTCTCACTTTTGATGGCAGTAAGGTCTCATCTTTGTGATTTAGTAAAAACAACTTAATGTGAATGGTAGATATTCCTCCTCCACCCCTCAAAAAAAAAAAAAATAAAATAAATAAATAAATAAAAATAAATAAAATGAAAAAAAAAATCTAGAAAAATTATATATATATATATATATATATATATATATATATATATATATATATATATATATATATATATATATATATATATATATATATATATATATATATATATATATATATATATATATATATATATATATTTTTTTTTTCCTATTATTTTCTAATATATTCTATTATTTTATTAAAGATCCATAAAAAATTGTGGCCATGTTGTCTAAAACTCCTTTCATAAGTGAGGCAACATTCTGAGACAAGAGCATGCAATCAGTGAATACCTGAACTACTATCCACCTCCTTTCTTGCCAGCTAATCATTAATGTCTTCCTTTACAGTCCTTGGAGCCTCTTGTGTCTACTGTGAGATCTCTGAGCAGCAGCACCACCACTGTCATCATGAGTTATGAACTGCGCACTGATGGAAACAAGCCTGAGTTGCAGAGGAAATTTTTTGACTTGATGGAAGAATATTTCACAAAAGAAAGAATTCCTGAGCAAGAACATCACAGCACATACAGAAGTGAAGATATTTTAATATATGAGTTTAGAAAAAAATAACATTGATACACTTTAAATAAAAATTATTCTCATGGATTAGTTGGATCAGGTATTGTGAAAGGTAATGATAAAATTCTTAAAGGTTTAATGAAGTTGATTAGTTGCTCATACACACATTTTCTTGCATTTGAAGACAGGCTATAATAGAACTTTAAAAGAAGATAGGAACAGGGGAGGCAGTTGTGAACAGACATTCATGTGTTGCTAGCCAACATCTTTGGAGCACTTAACATTCTGCAGAAGGTTTACGCAAGTATAGGTACTCGTCCAGATTGACAATATCAACAATGTTCTACACTGTCCGGATTAATAAGCAAAAACAAAATCTGTTTGTGTTTACTGTTCAAGCAGCCACCAGTGTGCTTAGTGGATCATCACTATTGTTCATTTCATAAGGCTCTGCTAACCTACTGACTGTTCTCCATTCTGCATGTTTTAGTTGATCTGTCCAGGCTGATACCTGGACAGTCCTTAACAAATATTTATTCTGGGTAGCAACTGGCAGAACAAACTTACAGTGAATAATACAAATAATGGTGACTAAGCATCAACTTCAGTCTGAGCTGCCTAGATGACATCACAGTTCCTTGTCTTCCTGCCAAAACTCATCCCACCACTCAGTGCTCATGTGGCTGCCATCCCATCACTTGGTGCTCATGTGGCTGCCCTGAGAAGACATGATTGAATTTTTTTACTGAATGTCTCATGATTTTTCACCTGGGTGAATGGTTTTGTTTTTTTACAAATATTATGGGGTAAGTAAAGCAATTAATACCTGACACTATTTCAGTGGTCATTAGTCTGAAGACTGGTATTAAACAGACCAGGGAAACAGCAGACCAAGTTGAGATAAATGATTGCACTGTGAGACAATATATCAGACTGGTTTAAAAATGTCCTGAGATGAAAGGATTATGCAGTGATAAGAAAAGGAATCATTGATTGATTTCTTTGTAGATTTGTCAGATTTTATCTATTTTTTCTGAATATGTGTTTTAATGTAATTTTGTTTTTGAGATGTGGTATGTATGTATGAAAGTGGGAAACAGGCAGTCACCCAAACTGACTATGCCTTGCATCTTAAAAACCTCCATACTGTATTGTACCTTGTGGTGGGGTGAGTTCACTGCCAATCATATTATTGAATTTCTCTACTAATCTCATTCTGAAAAGAATAAAAACAGAAGTACTAGTTATCATCTTGTCTTCATAACACTTGTGAAAATTTTCATAATAGTTGCAGAGGTGGCTGGAAGGCCAAAATTGCTGTAGAAGAGGTAGTGATGTGGCCTTGGGGGATGTTGATGGCACCTGTGTATTGTCATGTCTAGTTGTGAATGAAGCATGGTAATAAAGGTGGTAAGGAAACCTGGGCCAAATCAGGAACACTGTTTATTCTCTAACGTTTTGACAGGAAAGTCTTCTTCAGAGAGTAACAAACACGGAAAGACTGGATATATATATATATATATATATATATATATATATATATATATATATATATATATATATATATACTGTTGTGGCAGAGCACCTGGCTGGACGTCTGACAGGTGAGTGCGCTGATTGGTCCATGAGGATGAGTTTGGCCGCAGCCCGGGAGAGGCTCACAAAACCTCCTCTATGGTTAGCGGCCTCTTGTTACTATGTAGGCGACATTCACCAACTTCTTCCTCTCCTACATAGTGACAAGAGAGGCCACTAACCATAGAGAAGGTTTCGTGAGCCTCTCCTGGGCTGCGGCCAAACTCATTCTCGTGGACCATTCAGCGCGCTTGTCAGTCAGACGTCCAGCCAGGTGATCTGCCACAATGGTACATATACAGCCAGTCTTTCAGTGTCTGTTACTCTCTGAAGAAGACTTTCCTGTCAAAACGTTTGAGAATAAACAGTTATTCAGCCCAGGTTTCCTTACCACCTTTACACTCATTTGTCTTGCTCCTACACAAGCATGGTAGTGTTATTCTGAGTGTACATAAGTGTATGAGTTAGCATAGAATTTTACCTGTATTAGCTAGGATAGTGTGTGTGTGTGTGTGTGTGTGTGTGTGTGTGTGTGTGTGTGTGTGTGTGTGTGTGTGTGAGTGAATTAATGTGCTTATAAGTTGTGTGTCAACAATGTCTGAGATGAGTTTCTAGTGTGACCATGAGTGCACTGCAAGTTAGTTTGCTTGAGACCCCAGACAGGAGAGGAGTCTGCTTTGTAGCCCCACACAGGAAGGATGTATTAAATAAACTGGATGAGGATTAGCTGTGATTTTTCCCTACCAACACCCTCCTTTGCCTGCTTGTGAGTTGATAAGAGCTTGGTAAACCCATGAGGTTCCTGGACACCAGACCCATGTAACTTGGTAAGGCAACCACTGTGATATTTGGCTGTTAATCCTGACAAGAAGTGACACAGCTGAGGTAGTGTCAGTGGCTGAGTGAATCTGGATTTTGTAACAGTATATAATTTTATTTTATTTATTTTTTTTTCTACTCAATTAGATCATGGACAGTGATTCCATATTGCAGCGGTCAGTGGAACTTCTGAGACACTTTCCAACTTTACCTCCAGGCAAGTGGAAAAATATAATGAGACAGTTTACTTGATACCTCAAGTACTTCACTCTGCCTTACACTTATTGAAACAATATTCATGTTAATTTAATATGCTCAATAGTAGGAATATGCACTGTGTCTTTTGTTGCAAATGGTGTGAGGAACAAGACACTGGGTGACATGCCTTCATTCTCTCCATCCATCTCACCATGTTTACCTAGCATTGTGAGTAACAGTATTATTATTATGTGTGCATATCTTAATCTTTCATAGTGTTCCATACCATTTGATGGGTATGGCTAATTGATACACATTTAGATAATAATTTTTCTATGTAGCTTTAGTTTCCATATTGTTGATAAATAATATAACACTGCAAAGGGCAGCACAACACACTACAAGGTGCAGTGTGGCAGAGATGCTACAAGGTACACAAAATACTGCATAGTGCATGTCATTCGTCATTCTTGATGTACCTTTCCTGGTGTCTGCCATATGCTGGTGTATATTTACATGTTCAACAGGGGGAAATCTACCATCATGCCTGAACATTTTCTTTCTTCTTGCTGGAATTTAGATAGCAGGGATGCATAGTTGTGATGAAACACTGCACATATCTCTAGGTATTATAATAATGCCACAGCATTTTTTTTTGGCATTCTTTTTATTCCATGTTTGTGTTGAGAGAGAGTGAGCATCACGAAGGGTGTTGGAGGGAGTGAAGGTGTTGCTTTCTTCCCTCAAGTACAATACTCAAAGCATAGTCAAAAGTTAGTTATGTATACATTATGTATTATGACACATACCAGGTTTTATTAGGACTGGCTTAGTAGTTATTGAGAAACAATATACAAAATATACTCCTTTTTGCAGGTTACCCATCAACTCTACCCAGCAGTGATCAAACCTGTATCATATAAAACTAAAAAATTGTGCTATCATATAAGTTTCATTGCAACTGGTCATGCAGTTCCCGAGATATGGGGCTGTGGATAGAATATTGGTTGGGCTGAGCCAGCTCACTGAAAAACAAGATCCACCAACTTCATACATCATGCCACTTGTAATAACATTGATTATGTCCCTATACAGTAGATATCCATGGTGTCTCTGAAGGCAGTCAACTTCGACTAGACTTTTAACTAACACAGCTAACCATGTCTGGTGTGTCATAGTGCAAGCTGACCCATTGTAACCAAAAACAGGAAACAGTCTTAGCCCACAGCTCTCTCAGACACACTTGCCAAACTCTCACTTTCTTATCAACATTAACCTCCCCATTCTGCTTAAACTGCCTTTATTCACTAAATAAAAGTTGCCTATTTCTTGACTGCTTTCCTATTTCTTGTTTCTCATATGTCTCTCATGCTTCCCACATCTAGACAACTTGTGTAACTTGCAAATCCCTTTGGTCAACACAATGCATAGTATGGAAATTGTTCAATTGAGAGAGGTATGTGGAGTGACAAGATGAAATGGTGAGGGAAATGAAAATATGTATGAGGTAGAGTATGATCACCTGTGCACATGGACTGGTGAGGAGTGATGGAATGAATGAAAAGGGATGCACTGAAATGGTATGGCCATACTGAAAGGATGAAGTGTGAAGAATCTGTTAGGAAAGTGTGTGCCTTCTCCTCCTAATAGAAGGCTACATGGAAATGGAAGAACAACGTACAAGAGTATGTGTGAAAAAGGTGCCAGTAGAGCACTTCAACATGCAAAGAGCATTTGGATACAGAGAAGTGAAGCCTTCAGGATGCTCCTTGGGGCAGTGATATAATTTTTGTCTATACTAGACATGGTTTTCTCCTAATATTTATGATGTTTAGTGATATACTTTTTATTCCCAAGGTTTCAAATGGTTGTATTTAAAAGGTATTTAAATCATACACTTAAACACAATGATATTAAAATATACTAACCTGTAAGCCACAGAGGAGGATATTCATATGTGGAAGCTAAATAAAATGTAAAAATGTATAAAACTTACTCTTATCAATATTAATGACAAAATAGTTTATTTTTACATTAAATTTATTAATGCTGTGCTTGAATCAACATAGTTAACATATGACATATACACATCTTCATATAAACTGCATAAACAATCTTAAGACTGTATCAAGAAAATAATTTATGAACAATAAAATCATCCCCCCCAAAAAATGCTTAAATTACTGAGTATCCTTATTGATAAAACAATGATTTAAACTATGCATGGAAAATCTACTTTGCGAATTTGATCAATGCACAACAAATCTGAACCCCGTTTGATGTATGTATGTAGCAAAGAACATGGAAATACAAACTACCACTATAAGCATCCTAAAAACTGTTTTAAAAAGAAAAGACTTTCATGCAATTGAAAGCCCATGTATCCAATGTAAAGCTATACCAAAATGTAAAAAAGCTGACATGTATACATTTCACCATAAGCTTATTACAAACATTTCAAGAGTATGTTTCATATAAGTGGAAGTGATCCTACAATATCTATGTGAACATACAGATATATTTCTTTAAAAAAATGTACTATATTTTTTACTTATTATTGAGATGAGATATATATATATATATCTATCTTTGGCAACATGCATAACTAGAATTCTCAATAAAGTAACATTCTGAAGCTTATTCAATATAGTAAAACCTTCCTATTTTGGAATTGATGTGGTAATCTTAAATCTCTTGAGCATCTAAACTGATTTTCTCTTTTCCATAAAATATCCTGTTAATGTACAAAAACAAAAGACACATCTGACTCAACAAAGATGCCTTACACAATAACAACTGCTGCAGCAATTCATTTGCTGCTATACCGACTCATACTCTGAATCATCACATAAACAACAGTAGAAAACTACCCATGTTGTGGCATCTCAACACCACAAATGGCTACAGTATGGTATACCACAATGAAAGTTGCATGGACACAAGCTACACTTAAGGATACACAAGTGAAAACTATACTGATCAAGAATCACAAATTCTATCCTTGCACAGCAAGCTCTTCTAGCATACCACTGCCATCACCTGTTAGTTATTTCCTTAGTCTCTCTTAGAAAAGAATGTAGTAAATTCACACATTGCAATGTCTGGCTGGCCACTCACTTCATACTTCCCACACACATGCATTCATGGATGAAGGACTACTCCTAAACATGTACAACACACACAGTTGCATGGTATAAGAAACTTGTTTTGCTTTGATTTTATAGTTACATGATAGGAAAACTAGCACTCACATCCCTATTTTCTTCATCTTAAAATTTTCAACCATCATGGACAGTAGTTATTCACTTTATTCCAAGGAGATAAGGTTTTATTACAATTTTACTCAAAATCATATTGAGTGGCTTGAGATTCAGAGCCATAACTTTTTCTTATATTGTGTGAGTATCAAATCAAATAAAACAAGAAAAGAATGTCATATTAAGCCAAAGAATAAATGTATTACCAACAGAATTGCAATCAAATCACATAATTTTCCATGAGCACATTAGCTTAAATTATAGAAGATTACTAAACCCAATGTCAAGTAGATATAGAGAGATGCAATAGATGACAAGTATCTTAGTATAGAAGGGAACATTTGAAATACAAAAATCTGAGCCATTTTTGGAAATTTACACAAAGGTAAATCATGGTGGTTGTTGTAGCATGTGTTACAACTTATGATGGCATGCCTTGGATATTCAAAATCTATATGATGCATGTGGAAAACTGACAGAGAGTGAGGGAGCTTGTGAATTCCATAAGTCAGTGCTGAAGTTGATGTGAATATGTATTTGAAAAAGTACAAATTCACATGTAGATGTGTGGCTAAAGACAGGACTGAATCAAAAGAAGTGGGATTGAGAAAGCAGAAGGCAGATGTAAGAATTCATGAACAAAAAATTAAAACAGTAGTAAAGCTGTGTAAAAATGAGATAAAGAGAGCATTTAACTTTCTCATACTTAGGTACATGTATAAAAAAAAAAAAAAAAAAAATACTACTGTGCTGGTAAAAAAAAAAAAAAAAAAAAAAAAAAAAAAAGAGAGAGAAATGATCAACTAAGAGCAACCTAAGAAATGCATATTATTTAACATTGTGAAATAAGAATATAAAGTATTTAAAAAAAACATGGGATATATCTATGAAGACTGAAAACAAATTGTGGGACACCTCAACACATGATGTATAACACAGAGAGGTAAAAACACAAGATTTCCATGTTATAAATACTAAATGGTCCCAATTTCATAAGATTCCACTTATCTTATATTCCTTTTCAACAAAAATATACATGGCCCACATATAAATGTTAGTATCCATAATTTAAGATCTTTTTAAAATTTCAGGATCGGATAAAGACAGCCTGATATTTTTCAGTGCCTCAGTAGCTCAATTCTTACTTCTGCTAATCACAAACAACAGTTCACACACATACAGTATTCAATCTTCTTCACTAAACTCTTCCCTCCATGTGCAACTTTCTTGGACTATCCTTAATGGAGATCTTTCCTAGAAATTGCACATCTCTCCTTTTATTGAATCATCTTCCATGTGCTGTACATTCTGTATTAACTTAGTTAATTCTTTTCTTCTTGACACATGTATGGAACTAAACATAATAATCAAAATCTAGCAACACCTATGAAGGACCATATGTCACTGACATTTAAAAATGATGGAGTAAAATGTATATATGCTTAAGCACTGATGGATTAAATGTGAAACATACATAAGAGGTTAGAAGATAAAACCAGACATGTTAAAAGATGGAAACATGTGGAAAAGACATTATAAAGGTGATACAGATTCATATATGGTGGAATTTCACCTACACAACACTGAACATTAACAGTATGCAGCCAAATGGCAGTGTGTAACTCTCAAGTCTTTCAGTGATTCAGTCTCTCACAGTTCATACTTGAATCTATTTTCATGATTTCTGCCATTATGAAATTATTGACTACATGTTTCCCATTTTAGCAATCCTACTGCCATAAATTTCCTCTTCATTCTCCTCCTTGCTCTATCCACCTTACTGATGCCAGAATAAGGTATGTATTAATTCTTCTCATCTGTAAACTCTGGAAACCTTGGTTTTCAAACTTTTTGTGTTTTCTGATCTACAGAGCAGCAGATGGTGATGTTCTTTTCCAAAATTTTATTTTGTAGCCCTTGACTATCTTTGTATGAAAAAAAATGTCAATATCTAATTTAGAAGTCTACATGTAGGTTGTTGGAATAACATGAGAGAAAATGGTGTAAAAATGAAAAGAGTATTGTGAGAAAGAAATTAATGTTTGGCTTGCTTTGAAGGGGCAGTTTCAAGCTTGTGTGGGTCAGCCATTATTACCTGCTGGTGAAAAGTGACTTCTGTGGCCACTATTTGGCTGTTGAAACCTTATACTTTACAACCACAGAGAGACTTTTTAGCAAGGATGGATGGAATGTCTGGAGGGTTGCAGCATTTAAGATTTAAGATTATATTTCTAACAATTTCAATAAGTTGCATAGTTTGGTCTTCAGGATGGATTGTCCAACTTTAGATAAAAGTACTAATGTTGCATGTAATGTGAAAAGAGAGAGAGAGAGAGAGAGAGAGAGAGAGAGAGAGAGAGAGAGAGAGAGAGAGAGAGAGAGAGAGAGAGAGAGAGAGAGAGAGAGAGAGAGAGAGAGAGAGAGAGAGAGAGAGAGAGAGAGAGAGAGAGAGAGAGAGAGAGAGAGAGAGAGAGAGAGAAAACATATTGGTATGCTTTAAATAGTGCAGAGAGAACATCATTAATAAAATACCTGAGACCAGATCAGATGATGACATAATTTGGCCTCGTTGACAGAGAATTTATTACAAATTTTCACAGCTACATTTCTTTATAAGCACACCATTTGTTGACACCCAAACTCTCATAACTGTGTGCGGAATGAAGGTGTAGCCCTGTACCAGCAATTGTATATTTTGTGCCAGCTTCTTTTCAGCATCATACATTGCTGTGAGTCTTGCCATGAACAGTTTATGTGCTCAGTGGACTACAACTCAACACACACCATCCCAGACTCCTCAGTCACACGTGTATGTGCCAGCAAATATGCTAATTACAATATGTAAATACAAAAATAGAAAATATCAATTATTGTGGGGTGAGGCTGGATATTTGCAAGAAGACAAGAAAATATTAGAAAGCATAAATGCATGAATGAAATTAAAAGAACAGACCTCCTCAAAGAAACATAAATAAAATATATATATATATACAGATTATTCGCACCTTATACAGTGTCAGAGATATACCAAATATCAACAATGGAGCTTGTTCTTGTTGAGTATGTCAACTACTCAATAGTCAGTACTCAACAGATCAAAACATGATATAAAAAATTTCTGGCCACAGTTAGTGAGTACCTGACTGGCGCCAGCTCTTATCTATTTTGGTTTTTATCATAATATGACATTATGAACATTATGAAGAACACATGGTAAAACATTTATCAAATGTAAATTATATTAGTGGACTGGAAGTTAGTGGAAGCTTGAGAAGTTAGCAAAAATCCTAATCATCTAATGAAAAAAAGTTAGTTTTGGTATTTAGTGGTTAGCATATTAGCAGAACCATGCCCACCACTACACACACACACACACACACACACACACACACACACACACACACACACACACACACACACACACACACACACACACACACACTAGCAAGTGAGATGGTACTACAATTTGTAGAAAAAAATTAGTGAGAAAAAAATTACCAACATTTGAAAGAAAAGAGAAAACCAAATTGTGATATAAATTGATGAATGAACCAGATGAATTTGATGGAAAACACTAACCATAAATGAATAAAGAGACAGAATATTTGATGGGATACAAGAAAACTGTTAAAAGAAAAGTACTTGAACAACATACAAATGTATTTATTTCCCCATAAGATACAAGCAAATGTTTGGAATAAACTAATAAGAAGGAAGAGTGGTGAAGAGGTGAAGAATGTATGCCAATAGAATAAAACACTGGATAAATATATGTAAATATAAAGACTGGACCACACAAGTGTAGCTCAAGACCTATATGTTAAAACAATGTACATGTGCCTGCTCTATTTTTCCATCTTGCCTGCCCACTAAATATTGCTTATGTTTGAGATGAAGTGGAACAGCACAGTGCTCCTCCAAGATCTCAAGTTCTAATAGCTTGCTTTTCTCTAACAGAGATGAAGAAAGGTTGGTACCACTTTGCTTCATATTCATTACTGGGGCTACAAATATCTCTCCACAAAAAAGTAGTATATACTACAAATAATGAAAGGTAAACATAATCTGACAATACCATATTTTAAAGATTCACATAACACAGGCATTTAGGTATGTCATTCTGGGCCATATCGCTCATTAGCTATATTATAACATTTTTTTCTTCTGAAATTCAATAAAAAAGTATGGGTGTAAAATGTGTTCAAAGGTTGGAGGGACTGTGAAAGAGTGAGCTTGTTCACTGTGCTTGTGTAGTTCATAACTTTACTAAGAAACTTCATAATCCATAAAACAAACTTGCCAAATCTTTTAGAGCTGTTTCATAAATAGTTTTGCTCATAAGTACGATACAAGGGCAAAAAAAATAAATAAATAAATAAAATAAAATAAAATAAAAAAAATAAAATAAAATATAAATAAATAAATAAATAAATATATATATATATATATATATATATATATATATATATATATATATATATATATATATATATATATATATATATATATATATATATATATATATATATATATAAACATTTTTCATTGACTGGAAAGGCAGGAAAATATCTTTTTCCATGTTCCTATATACGTAATAGCAAATGGATAAAGTGCCTCAAGTTACATGTCCATGATTCTAAATCACTCAAGTGACTTTTCATGTAAAGTTGTGAGAAGTATGTACCACAAACTTGAGTCCTTAAAACTAGACTCAAAACAAGTCCTTACCACTATAATATTAGTTCTTCCTTTAATTCTAACACATTGACACTGCAAGACAAGAGAGGTAGCAATGCATGTCTTCTGTTTGATGTTACTAACACCAACTGACCACTCACTTTATTCATGCCAGGAAATAATAACAACAAAGTAATATTACATGGCATCAAAGATAACTTGTCAAGTGAGACAGTGTCATTTAATGTGACAATTATTTCAAAGGAATTTTGTGTAACATTATAAAAATACAAAATCCACCTCATTTCCTATTGGCTGGTAGCCATAAATCTAACTACTTGAGCTTCTGCCAATGCTAAATTAATACAAATGTAAAGCTTCACAAGAAGAAATATTTAGCAATTATTTCATCAACTGCATGTTCTATTAAACATCAATATTTTTGCATTGGGATAGTATAAAAAATAAATAAATAAAAAGGCATTGAATTATCACATATAACTATCTTAGCTTCGAACTATGCCACAACAGCAGCTACTCTACGGCAGTGAACAGCAGCAAGGGATCATTCTGAGGTGTAACTCTTTATACCACTAGCCAAAAGTTCATCAGTCAAACAGCATCATTAATGCTTTGTACAAGTAAAACAGCTGAGCTCCTTTTCTATTAGTCTTGAAGTCAATGATAAATGAAAACTTGTGACAAGTTGTTTGTTGCAAATTTCATGTCTAAGTATACAGCAAAATTTATTTTGATTTTCAACTGATTAACTTCAATGAACATGGTTTTGCACAAAATATTACAGCACAAGGCATTGGTTGATGCATGTCAAAAAACCTGCATGTTGTGGAAAAACATTATTTGTGGTAAAGCATTGGCACAACTTTGGCACAGACACAATATATGGAATGCATACTAATATATATATATATATATATATATATATATATATATATATATATATATATATATATATATATATATATATATATATATATATATATATATATATATTTAAGTCCACTATGTCTACTAAGACAGGTAGCTATGTATTTGGTAAAACTTGACTGAATACTACTGAACATCAAAGTGACACAATCTATGTATATTAGCTTATTTCAAGATCACATAGTTCATTTTGTGTTCTGCATGCCTAATCTCCCAAGCTTATCTAAGTGATGGCAGTGCATTACTCCTGGGAGTCTGTCTTACTACATTAACACATAAATAAAAATAATAAACATTAATAAAGGTATTATTTCTGAAGATCAAACACCATGAGGTGCTTAGGTATTGTCCAGATATCAGTCAAACCATACAAACATTATGAATAATTCATTTTTTGTGCTGACATGTTTCATGCACAGTTATGTCAAGAACCACTCACACACACACACACACACACACACACACACACACAAAAAAAAAAAAAATAAAAAATAAATAAATAAATAAAATAAAATAAAATAAATATATAAAAAAAAATAAATAAATCAATAAATCAATAAAAAAATAATAAGTAAATAAATAAATACATATATAAATAAATAAATAAAAATAAATAAATAAATAAATACATAAATAAATAAATAAAAATAAAATAAATAAAATAATTAAAAATAAATAAAATAAATAAATAAATAAAAATATTAAATAAATAAAAGAAATAATTAAATAAATAAATAAATAAATAAGTAAATATATATATATATATATATATATATATATATATATATATATATATATATATATATATATATATATATTGATGATTATATACATATATGAAAGATTCACTCACACATATTAAGCATAATCATAATGCAAGATTTCTATCTTGCAGTTTTGATTCTGAAAGCTTTAAATTTCACTTGCATATGGTTAATGTTTTAATATGACCTTTACTATCACATAAAGTAATGGCCTTGTTATGGTGCACCCTTTAGTCCTCTCATAAGTTGTGAAGCATGGCAAGGATGCTATACAATGACTATGTAAATTCACGTTTTATCTTCTTACATACCTATTCATTTGAGCAAAATGAAACGTTCATTACTTTAAAGGAAGATGTGATAACTTGAGGCAGACAGATAGATTCTGCTGAATTGAATGCTGAAATAATAATGGAACATTTCTATTATTAGTATATCATGTGGATTAAATGTGATTAACCTTTCTACAATTTTATGACTTCCTACAAATCCATTACTTTTCATGACACTCTGTCCTTTTTTAAAGTTAATATAAAAGACATTTGTCCTTCAAAGATAAGTCAGATGCCTATCACTAGCTTAATATAACCAGCTGAGCATCAGACATCAAGTCTGTGTGCAGCAAGTCTGCCACAGCAACAGCACCGCAATTCTGTCATTACGTAGTGATATTGTACAAAATGTTCCAGTGATGGGTAGAAGATAAGAAGTGTCATATTTACATATCCTTACTGTTTAGAAAATGAATACATAATCACAGCTTCCCCCTATTGCCTTTGAATGTGTTGGGGAGGTTACACTGATAAGATGAGCTGAATGTAAAAATTAAATGGTGATTTGTCATTTTCAGTGTTCTTGAAAACAAAAATATTTCTATATGTATTCAAATGATTTGTTTAAATTTTCCATCCATATGCTACAAATCTTGTAGCATGAAACTTTGGTGATAATCAAATAATGAGTTACAACCTCACCACTGTTGTCATACATGTAAATAAGTGACCACTTCTATCATTATGTGAGTTGTTTCACTCACATAACACTGTTTACTACAATTACTACTCATTTCCTTTTAGGTGTTCTTTTAGCAAGTCAACAAATTCCATTGCTTCAGCTTCTTTCTTCTTCTTAACATAAAACTCAATACATAATTCTTGTAATTTCATGGATGAGTCTGATGAACTTAAATCTGCATCTTTGATAATTTCTAGGTCAGACAAGCTCAAGAGAGCCACTGAAGCTGGATTATCTTGAATAGCATTTAGGAGATTACAGGCTTTTTGGGCATCATCTATGGCAGAATCAGGCTCATCAGAAACTAGTAAAAGGTTACTTGGTACTGATAGAGGTGAAGGCTTCCAAACTTCATCACCAGACAAAAGAATAAGCTTTGTATCAGGAGGAATAGTTTCCCAGTAGTCTTCGTCCACAGCAGTTCCATCTTCTTCCAGCACCAATGTGACAGTAGTTGGGTCTGGCAATCCAAGCTTTGCTGCACCCTTCTGTACTGCTTCATTAAAACTGCTTGCTACCACTCCATATCTCCTCTTCCTGTCTTGAGACCACACTCGAACTGGTTTATTCATTGTTACTCTGCTGGAATTATAATATCTTGTTAAAATCTAAGCTTCTCAATGTCAAAAAGTAACACTGACCTTATTCAGTAATGCCCAAAAATAGACATTAATAAAACCTGCTATTATGTATGATGAAAATACCTCTTATGCTTATGCTGGTGATACATAGAGCATGTTTCAACATACTCAACAACATGCTGCCGCCTGACGCGCCTCGCCCTGTCCGTGCCACCAGACACCACAACAAAATAACGCCCCTGAAGGCGCCGCGCACGGACCGGTACAGACTCTGTGCGATTCCCACCATGGTGCGAGCCATCAATCGATAGTATTTCCCTCCTAGATTAGACTTACCTTTAGGATTAATGTTAAGTTTTCCCCATCCCCTATGTACATTTTCAGTTTGTCAACTGCCTAAATAATAAACCGTTTATTATTATTATTATTATTATTATTATGAAGTTGCAATTCCTTTCTTGCACATTCCTTCAACACTGAATTGTTAGAGAAATCTTTCTCAAAGGCAAAAACTTTTCCAGTGGCAAAAGACAAAATCAGATAGCAGTTGAGATGTCATTGCAATCAATACTTTTGTATCAAGACCTGTAATGGAGGCTGTCAAAAGGTACACAGATTGGGAAAAAAGCATCCAATAAGATGTCTGACAAAAAAGTAAAACTAAATCAAAATTTCCAAAATGGAGGAGGCCTTAATAGTTCAGATGTCCCAACATTCCTCTCTTGAAAAAGCTGTGGTCATAGAAAAGGGGGAAAAAAAAAAAAACAAAGTTCCAAAGTTTAACAATAAAAGGAATAAAAGTGACAGTTAACATTACATGAGTGATGTAAACAATATAAGGATGACATTAAGTGTAAGCTGTGCAGTAAGGCTGTTGGATGCAGCATTGCAGCAGTGTGGGAAGGTGCAGGAATTCCCTTCCTGGCAACATTATCACTTCATCTCCAACCAGGCTTACAATATCTCACATGTTGGTTATTTAGTATCTAAGATAATCTTAAAAT